>NW_007228359.1:188018-230223 GCF_000164805.1 Carlito syrichta | reverse complement strand
AAACACCTCTTATCAACAGGGTGCCTGAATGAAACGTAATAGTACACCTAACCCTTAACTATACCCCACAAAACCATAATAAAAAATACTGATTAATGAAAAAAAAAAGATTAAAAAAAAGAGGAATATCAGTTATTGCAAGCAAATTTGGATGTCATCCCTTACTCAATGTTAAGATTTTAAGGCATTGGGAAACATAAGCTTTATATTTTTTAAAAAATCACTCTGTTTGCATAGCAGAGGATGGATTTTTGGGAAAAGGAAGAAAGAATGACTAGAGATAATCATCCAAATAAAAAAAAAATGTGGACTTTGAAGACCACCATGTTGTGGAGATGCAAAGAAAGGGCCAGATATAAGACACAGAGGCATCCTAACGTGTTAGAATCTGCAGTACAGCAACATCAGCTTGGTATAGAAGGTTAAGTGAGGAGGCCACTAAGGTATTTAAAGTTAAGCTTTGTTTTTGCCTGGGTATTTGGATGAATTAGCAGATTAAGGTAGACAATAGAAGTGTAACAATCAATAGGAACAGATAGACGATGCTTGGTTTTGAGCATATCAAGTTGGGGACATTTGTGGGCAGCTAGTAAGGTTGAGTCATATGAAATTGACACTATTTGACCATTTTGAGCTACATAAAAGGCAGTTTCATATGGAGCAACATGATAAATACTTGCACGTATGTCCCGAAGGAGCCCTCAAACTCAGTGCTTGCCTCTGTCAGGTCTTCCAGCATGGTTCAATATTTTCTTACAAATTCACAATTCTGCAAGTCTTGTTAAGATATTCTAATAAAAACAGCAGGGAAATAAATATAAAAGTAGTGATTCATGAGTTAGAAAATAAAGAATGAAATTTATATAAAACTCAGGAATCATTTACTTAAAGATTATAAAAGAAGTCAAAATAATAGACAAAAGTGACACATCTAACCAAGAAAAGAGAAAATATTAAGAGAAAGGAGGCATAATATAAAATATTTGAGATGTAACTTACTATAGAGATATTTATATAATTTATAATAAATTTGACATTTTCCATGAAATTACATATTAAAAATTGGTTCAAGGCAGTTAAAAATGGGAAAATATCTAGAGAGACACAAACTACCTAAGCTGTGGCTCAGAAATAAACAGAAAATCTGAGTGCATCTATCATAAACAAGGAAATTGAATTTGTAAATTAAAATCCTTACATTAAAAAAACTCAGACTCAGATGGCTTCATGAGTGAATTCTACCAAACATTTAAATAAAAATTAACACCAGTTATTCACAATCTCTTTTTTAAAATGGGAGAGTGCTGAACACTCCCCAACTCATTCTATAAGGTCATCCTTATCCTGATAACAAAACCAAGGCATACCACAGGAAAAAAAAGGAAGAAAAGGAACAAAGTTCTACAGCAATAGCTTTTATTAATATAGATGCAAATATATTCAATAGAATTCTAGTAAATACATTTCAGCAACATACAAAAATGCACATCTACCACGATAAAGTGGAATTCATCCTAGGGATGAAGAACTGGTGTAATATTTAAGAATCAATTAATTTACTATGTGACATCAACTGAATGCATTAAGCTTGTACTTTTATGCTTCTGCTTTGTTTTTGATGCTTTCACATTTAGGCTTTGTTAGCTTTGAAGAAATTGCTACTCTCAGGGCTAGCGAATTCTAAGAGATAGCAAATAACTTGCTTATCCAAGGACACCTTTCATATGGAAACCAGCCAACCTAGAGCTCACACATCCAACTCTCTTGTATTAGACTCTAAGTACTCTCCAGGGTCAGGTTCCCAACACCTAGACTATAGGAATAGCTTCTAAACCTCAGAGCTTGCTGAAACTCTTCAAACTAGCCAGTGCTAAGCCTCCTTACCCTGCCTTGACCATTCTTTGCTGTGGAAACCACAACAAAGTCCCTTGCCAACTTTTCCCCCTGGATCCTCTGTCTCCTGACAAACCTGCTGCTTTCCTGTGTGGCCCTGCATTGCATGCCTAGCCTCCAGTTTCTAGGCAACACTAAGTAAACTTCTTCCTTTATGACAATCAATTCTATGTAGGTCTTATACACAATTTTTTAAAGTCCTGGGTATCCTTGAAACACAGGGAAAAGCTGTATGATTATCTCAATAGACATACAGAAAGCATTTGACAAAATCACACAACAAACTACAAATAGAATAGAACTTCTTTAAACTGATAAAGAACATCTACAAAAACCCAAAGCTAACATCACACTTAATGTTGAAAGACTGACTATTTGTCCCTTAAGATGAAAAACAATCCAAGGTTATTCTCTCTTGCCACTTAGATTCAAAGTTGTTCTGTTTTAGGACAATTAGTTAAGAAAACAAAGCAACAGACATACAGATTGGAAATGTATTGGAAAGGTAACAGTATCTCTATTTGTAGATGACATGGTCTTGTACATAGAAAATTTTAAGGAACTTACTAAAAAAAACTATTAGAAAAAATAAGTGAGTTCAACAGGTTGCAAGATTACTATTCAAAATCAACTCTATTTCTGTATACTATGAATTAGTTTTCTATTGCTGCTATAATAAATTACCACAAATTTAGTGCATTAAAATAACACGAGTTCATTATCTTTTACTTCTGTAGTTCAGAAATGTGATAGGAGTCTCAGTGGGCTAAAATCAAGATGTCAGCAGGGCTGCATTCCTTTCTGAAGCCTCTAGAAGCTCATTTGTTTCCTTGCTTGCCCACATGCTTTGACTTATGGCTCCTTCCTGGAATCATTCAACATATACTTCCATAATCACATCTCCTTGTCTCCATCTTGGAGCTTGCTGGAAGATGAGGAGTGACTACCAGTGAGTGTGTGGTTTCTTTCAGGAGTGACAACATGTTCTCAAATTGATTATGGTTACCTAATGTGCAACTCTATGAATACAAATAAAATCTTTTGAAATGCACACTTTAAAATAAATGGATAGATGATAATTTATATCTCAATAATGCATTTAAAAATGGGAAAAAGGCTGGACTCAGTGGCTCAGACTGTAATCCTAGTACTCTGGGAGAACAAGGTGAGAGGATTGCCTGAGCCCACGAGTTTGAGACCCACCCGGGCAACTTGGTGAGACCTTACCTCTACAATAAATCAGAAATCAGCCAGGCATGCCTGTAGTTCTGGTTACTTGGAAGGCTGAGGTGGAAGGGTCACTGGAGCCCAGCAGGTTGAGGCTGCAGTGGCAGGAGCATGCCACTGCACTCCAGCCTGGGTGACAGAGTGAGACTCCGACTCAAAAAAAAAACAAAAAACAGGAAAAATAAGGATATTGACATGAGCAGTATCTTCAGATAAAGAAAATGAATTCAATATTCATAATACTTTCACAAAACTCAATTATCTTATTATTCACAATTTTATTTTTTTAATAAATATTTTTAAGTTATAGTAAAAATTATAGAAGTGATAGTAAGATGATGAGAAAATACTACCAAGAAATAACTAAGGTATATATGTTTTTTTCTCTAGTAAGTATTTTTTTTTAATTGTAGGAAAGATGAGAAAAACTTAAATAAATTGCAAAAATACAGTTTTTCAAAATTCCATGTAAATCTGTTTACTTTAATTATTTTAAATACAGTTTAACATTTAAATAGACAATTATTTGAATAATCTTATGTGCTAGTGTGCTTAAACAAAATGTGTGGAGTATGACAAAATCCACAATTATTTCAAGCACTTATGAAAAAGTAAGAGATAAGTCTCATTAATTGGTGAAATATTTTAACTGTGGTTTTACAATTTAGCATTTAAGCCTGCTAAGGTCTAGGGCAGGACTTCAGTGATTGGTGAGAGCATAAATTTTATTATGGCTTTTAAATGAGTTATTATGACTTTTAAATGACCAAGAAGATAAATGAATGTGGCTTTCCAAATACCTGGGTATAAAGTTTCTCATGGAGATATTGAGGAAAATTAAGGGGTTGGTGAATTTAAAGCATTGTAAGATAAGTTTACAATAGTAGTCACCATGTTAAATTCATAGCCACTGTAACATAATTAAATAAATATTGAGTTTCATTTTAAGAGTAATAACATAGGTTGTGTTAACTAAGGCATTGATAAAATGCCGACAAACAGATTGTAAAAAATGAGCTGTACTAATATTTGAACAGAAGTCAATATATTCATGAAAAGAAATTTAGTTTTAAAAAAATCAAAGGGAGAAATTTGAGATTAAGATGCATTTTCAGCTATACTAACTGACAAGTCTGTTGATCTATGAGTGTTCATTTACCTGTATCCTACCCTAGACCTTCTAGGCTGGAAATGTTTATATTTTTTGGTATTTAAGGGTGACTTTCTCACCTGGAAATCACATGGAAAAGATTTGGTTTAACTAAATAACTGTTACATGGAAGACCAAAAGGCTCTTTATTGCTAAGAGAAGGTCATTTATTCAAATGCCATTCTGGAAGAAATATTTTAGGATGGGCTAACGCAAGAATGTGATAAAGACAAGTATTCTCTACTTAATGGTTTTGTTAAAAATCTGACTGAAAAGTCTGAGTTAACAGAAAATAGTAGCAGACAATATATTTTTAATGTACTTTTTTTTGCGTGTTCATGAGAATATTCATGAAGATAATAATCCTCATCATTGTTATAGTTACTGGAAAGATAGTTCCCAAAACAGCATTCAAATGTATAGAGAATATTTCAGGCCACAGTCCAGCTGGAATACTCACCAATTTAAGCATTGTTGATCATGAAATACTAAAATTAGTAGACTACCAACTATAAGCCTGCTCCTCTGAAATGGAATGTGGGATGCCCCCACAAACCCTAAGAGCTAATGTATTTAACATTTATTATGTGCCAGGCACTAATATAATTTTGCAAGTATTAACACATTTTATTTTATGTGGATAATAGTACATCCTTTTTACAAATTAAAACATAAATGTCAACAAGATGACAAAATAGAGGGTTCCAGATTTTACTTCTTGCCACAGTAATTTCAACTAGCAACCACCCACAGACATGAATATTCTGGTGAAAAATCCCAAATTGGAAATAAGCCTGAATCACCTGCATGGCCCATAGAGTGGTATAAAAAAACACATGAGAAGGGTAAAAGAAACAATCTCATTTTAATCATGTTGCACCTCCCTTTTCTCCAAGTCACCATAGCACCACACAGAGAGGATGTCCTAGGATCATGGTTACTGCAGAAGGAAAAGAGAACTGGAGTCAGATATCCAGCTTCCCTTGCATTCTGAGATGTTTCCCAGGAAAGCTACTTCAACTTTATCTCAAGGGGAACACAGTAGGGAACAGCACAGCTAGGTCACCTGGAGTCAGTTAGAAACCAAGTGAGGAGGTGGATCCCACAACAATCAGCACAAAGATCTCTGATAATGCTGTGTACTTGACAGCCATGGTACCTGGTCAGGGGACCTAGCTGGACAGCATGGCCCATCTGCAAAGCTGAGCTGATCACTTCCTGAAGTGGAGGGAAGTTCTACCTGGCTTGACATTGTAGATGACTCTACCCACAGGGTCATACCCAGGCAGGGAGATGACCAGAGCAGCAAATTTTGGCATAGAAGTTGGATATGCCAGATGTGGGAATTTAAACGGTATTCAGACCAGTCTCAAAACCCACCCAAAAGTCTAGCCTAGACAGGAAGTTAAAACTTAAATATGTCTTTCTAATGAACACAGCAGCTGGTTTCATACATCTTGACCAGCAACTTCACCTAAACTGGTGTCCCTCTTGCAACCCTGTCCAGCTGCTGAACTCAAATAGTATATACCATGTTACCAGGGAATTCATGCTGTGGCCCAGACAGATCAGAGGTGATTGCAGGGCCCGTCTTGCAACTTAGCCTGATTGCAGAGCTCAGTCAGTGGTCTTGCCCAGCTAGCTATCCCAGCAAAAACAGCTGTCTAGGCATCACAAGAACCCCAAAGCAAGCTTTACCTGCACAGGGTCATTACCAACTGGCCCATCAAGAACTACAGGTTATATAAATAGTGAAAACCTATGCCTACCAAAAAACAACTATAAATGCTGGAAAGTGTGCCTTTTCAAATATACAGACACCAGTGCAACAGCACAAGGGCTGCAAAGACTCAGAATATCATGTAACCGCCAAAGGAAACTAACAGAGATCCAGCAATGAACTCTTAAGAAAAGGAGATCAATGAAATAACAAATAATTCAGAATAATACTCATAAAAAGTACAGTAAGCTACAAAAATGCATGGGTTAAAAAAGTAAATGGAATTTGAAAAACAATATGTTAACACAATGAGAAGTATAACAAATAAATGGAAACAGTAAAAATAAGAAAATTCTAGAGTTAAAGAATACAATGACTATACTAAACAATGCAATAGAAAGTTTTAACAACAGGTTTTCTTAAGGTCAAGAATGAATCAGACCATTTAGATTATCATAACAGAGGAGCAAAAAGGAAAAAAAGAGTGAAAAAGAATGAGGAAAGTATAAGGGAATTATAGGACACCATTAAAAGATCTAACTTACACATAATAAGTATTAAAAAAGAAGAAGGGAGAGAAAAAGGATCAGAAAGCATATTTGAAGAAATGATGGCTGAAAAGTTTCTCACTTTGGGGAAAGATGTCCACATCCAGGGACAGAAGCACAGAGATCTCCAATCAACTTAAACTCAGAGAAGAGTTCAAAGAAAAACATTCTGAAAAAGGCAAGAGATAAAAAACACTTTACATAAAGAAATTGTCCCAATATGACTAGCAGCAGATTTCTTAGCAGAAACTCTGCAGGCCGAGAAAGACTGAGAAGATGTTTTATGTTGAAGGAACTAGCATCTGCCAACCAAGAATATATTACTCAGCAAAGACACCTTTCTGAAATGGAGGAGAAACAAAAATTTTCCCAAACAAAAGCTAAGAAAAATTCACTACTACTGGAACTGCCTTACAGGAATTGCTAAATAGAGTTCTTTAAGCTGAAAAAATGCAGTAATTAGTAATATAAATGTTACAGAAATAAAAAAAATCAATGGTATAAGTAATACAGAGCCATATTTATAATATTCTGCTACTGTGATGATATAGAGCAATTTTGTTCCTAATATGAGAAAAAAGACAAAACTATTAATAATTATAGCTAAATTAAATTGTTAATAAATGTGCATTACAAAATGATGTGAATTCTGACATCAGCAACATAAAATGTTGGAGGAGGAAATAAAAGCATACAACTGTAGTCAATCAAATTAAAGTTTTTATCAGCTTGAAATAGGCTGTTATAAGATGTTTTATGCAAGACTCATGATAATCACAAAGCACAAATTGAAAATATTCAAAGCATACCACTAGAGAAAACCATAAAACCACAAAGAAAGACTTCAAGATAGGAAGAAATAAACAAAGTATCTACAAAACCACAAAAGAACAATCAACAAAATGACAATAGTAAGTCCTTACCTACCAATAATTACCTTGAATGTAAATGCATTAATTTGTCTAATTAAAATAGAGTGATATGACTGAATGAATAAAAACAAGAACTAACTGAATTCTGCCTACAAGAGACTAATTTTAGTATTAAGAATGTGCATAGGCTAAAAGTGAAGGGATGAAAAAAGATATTCAATCCAAATGGAAACCAAAAGAGAACATGACTACCTGTATGTCAAACAAGAGAGATTCTAGGTGAAAAACTGTCAGGAAAAAAAGTTCATTATCTGATAATAAAAGATGCCAATTTATCAATAGCATATAAGAACTGTAAACATATTGCACCCAACATTCATGCACCATAGTATATAAAGCAAAAATTAAGAAATATAAAGGGAGAGATATAATGCAATACAATAATGGTAGGGTACTTCAATATCCCACTGTCAATAATTGACAGATCATCTGGATAGAAAATCAATAAGGAACCAGCACTGGACTTGAACAATGGACTTGAACACTTTAGACCAATGGACCTATACATATATATATAGACCTTTCCATCCAACAGCAACAGCATACACAATCACATGCTTCTCAAGTACACACAGACAATTCTTCAGGAATAAGCCATACATTTGGCCACAAGACCCTACCGGAAAGGGCAATGAGTATAGTTACCGTGGAGGTTGATGTCCTCAGATTCCTCTGTACAGACTATAGAATCCTGAAGGCACAAGGAAAGGAATAATGTGGTTTTCCAGCAGGCCTGAACTTATCTCAGTCCCAGCTCTATCCAGCATCGGGAGCTACCCTCCACCAGCAGGAGCCTGTCTTCTGACCATTGCTCAGGCAGATGTTGGCCTTGCTCTAACCTGCTCAATAACTGGTAAAGTGCTATTTGTCTCACTTAAGACAAATTCGGACAGATCCTGTTTTGTTCCTGTGGAAAATGAAGGTGAGATGAGGCAAATCACTTTTTGTTTTCTAATTTCAGATAACAGGAGTTATACACATTGTGAATCTAATAGAAAATATTACATTTGTTAAGTGCATTGATGGATGGTAAGAAGCAATGTCTGGTGAATTACCTCAAAAGACTAGAAATGAGCTTGATTAAGCAGATTCCTACAACTTCCCATGCCACTGGGCTAGCGTCATCCAGCTTTGCACCTGAACTCAGAATGTCTAATATCTCTTTGCAGGTCACTGTCAGGCAACTCTGTCCAAAAGAGAAACAGCAGAGGCCAGGTGTTTCCGCGAAGGAGTACAGATCCATAGTGAGTCTTAAAGGGCTGTGACCAAGCATGTCTCTCCACAGAAAGCAAAGGGAACAGGGACTACACACTTGAAGATGTCTGATCTCTGCCTCTTTCTTTAGCCTGTAACAAGTTAGTCCCAGTTTTATTACAGTCATGGAATATAGCTCTGCCCAACATTGAGATAAAATCTCTTGTTCACCACCCAGTTCACTGATAAGAAATAAAACAATACACCAAAACTACGAGGGATTCCCTAATTTTTCTGCAAGATTCAGTGCATGTACATCTACCTATAACATCCATGCACTTCCCCAGGTCCACTAGACTACGTATCCCAGGGCAGATCTCATCCTTTCTGGTGTCCTGTTGCCTGAAACTTGTCGTCCCCTGCTAGGTGCTGAGGGGCAGTACCCCTAAGTGTCAAATGACTGCCTGTTCTTTGGGTGGCTTGGAAATGAGGTTTCTGAGCTATAATAAAATATAAGGTGGCACCTCATATTCCTCCATTTTCCTGCTTTATTTCCACAATGTTGCTATTGTATTTCAGAGTTTGAGAAACATAAACCACTGGTTATTATTGTTGTTTAAAAAAATCTGCTTTTATTTTGTCTGCCGTAATTAGGAAAAAAAATTCCTCCCAAAAGCTGAAACATTCTGGTCTCTTACGCTCATTTTTTCCATAACAGTTTTGATTGTGCGCTCCTTGTTACTGTTGTGTGGGGTGGTGGAAACCCAGGCTTCCACAGGTCGTCACTGACAGAGGAGTTGAGGGAACTGACATAGGAGTTGTGGGGTGGGCTGGAGACCTCCTTTGGCAAACTTCAGTCTCCTGAATTAGCCTTTTCTGACATCACCCGGTAAAGTTGAGTTAGTTATTAAAAAAAGGATGCAATGTTTTTGCAGCCAGTTTCATGAACCAGTTGAGTTCTATTGAATTTTGTCCACTGCCCCTCAGGTTAAGAAACTGCCTCTCAGTCTTTGGAATGGATCTTGGAAAGATCCAGGTCCATGAGGTGGGGCATGGCCAGAACACCAATCCTCTGGATGGTCTCTACTGTAACTGGCCAAGAGGAGTAGGATTTGAAAGTCTCTGATAGAAGGGCCAAGCTTTACCTGTACAATGACCATTTGAATACCTAACCCTGAGATGTAACCCACATCTTGAAAATAAAAATTTAAAAAGATGATGAGGAAGAAGAAAAGTCTCTCTCAGTGCTTTGCCTGAAGATATGAGGAAGTACTGGGACTCTGGCAGCCACACTCCGTGATGCGATTCCAGGGAGAAAGTCACCCTCGGGAAAAAGTTTGGCTGTATGCCTGTAACTGTGGGTTCTAAACTAAGATACAACTGTGTGGGTGTTCATGTCCTTTCACCCTCTGCACCTCTGCACCCCTCTCCTGTCCCCTCTTCTCTTCGAACCCTCCACTGCCCAGAACCAGATTCCAGGTCTCATTCCCAGGTTTGGACGTGCGAATACTCCCTCTTGTCTGTGATTCCTCAGGCTCTTACTGAGGTTTTTCCTCTCTCTTGTCTTTCCTTTCTGGTCTCCTTTTTCCCTCTGCAGTTCTCTTGTTCTGTCCTCGCTCTCTCTACTTTTAATGCTTCCTCAGGGTACATTGCAAAGGTTACCCTCTTTATGGGAGCATAAATATCAGAGACTCTTATAATTACTGTGTAGGAATGGCAATTTCTATTGATTATTACATAATCTTCTTTCCTCACAGGTAAACCTGAACAAAGGGAAAATCCTGGAAGAAAGAAAATGTGCTTTTCGGTTTTTAATGTAGATGATAAGTAAAAAAAGAGGCACCGTATTAAAACATTTGGTAAACGATTCTGATATATATATTATATAGTCACTTCAGAAATAAAATTTAAAGTACTATTGGATGGCTACAAGTCTAAATTAACTCAAATTGCAATCACATATAAGTTACAGCATCTCTGTTTATATTATTGCTTCAGAGAATTTGATTCAGTATTGATCTCTTTTCACTGGAAATTAACATGCCATATTGAATCATTTCCTTATCATTTCATGCACACTAAAATCACAATTTTATTAAAAGATAAGCTCATGTGTTAAAAAACTGCAATATTAGGAGCGATTACATTAGTTATTAAAAAGTAATATAGCGTTCTGATAAAATCAGATTTATATTATAAGGCATTCAATGGCAATATTGAATAAGAATCAAGATATATCCTGTTATACTGACTAAAAGACAAATCCAGAAACCTATTACTGATTTATACAAACTCTCAACTGATCGAATTCTGTTTTGAATATTGTGTCTTTTAAATTTGATATAATTATTACATCTTATTACAGGTTTAAATGCCTTGCCGGGCTCAGTGACTCAGCCTGTAATCCCGCGCCTTGGGAGGCTGAGGTGAGTGGATTGCCTGAGCCCACAGGTTCGAGACCCGCCTCGGCAACGTGGCGAGACCTCATCTCTACAATAAATCAAAAAATCAGCCAGGCGGGGTAGTGCACGCCTGTAGTTCCAGTTACTTGGAAGGCTGAGGCGGAAAGATCGCTGGAGCCCAGCAGGTCGAGGCTACCGTGGCCGGGAGCGGCCACTGCACTCCAGTCTGGGCGACAGCGTGAGACTTCAACTCAGATAAATACATAAATAAACAAACAAACTTAGATTAAATATTTTCTCATGCTCAAAGAATATGGGGGGGGGGTGCCAAAAAAATGTATACACATTTTGAGTGAGACGTTCACTCAAAAAATGACATTAATCAAATGAATGCTAGTGTCACCATGTGACAGGCAGGACAGTCAAAGAAAATGGCTGAAGCATAGTTGAGCAAATGTCATACTACACATTGATATTGTAATTTAATCCAACTTTGAAAAGTAATACATAGGTAATAGCTCTTAAAATGTGTATACATTTTTTTGGCACCCCTTGTGTTTGTATAAAATACACAATTCTATGGATTTTTTTTTTCTTCTTTTAAGGATGGGATCTCACTCTGTGCAGGCTGGAATGTAGGACATGCTCATAGATCACTGCAGCTTCAATCTCCTGGACTCAAGCAATTATCTTACCTTAGCTTCTGGAGTAATGGAGACTACAGGCATATACCACTAAGCCTCATTTTTTTTTTTCAGAGCTGAAGTCTTGCTATTTTCTCCAGGCTAGTCTTGAACACCTGGCCCCTTGAGTCTACTGTCCCAAAGTGCTGGGATTATAGTGTGAGGCTACCACCATCTCTTACCATTTCACAGATTTTTAATCTTCTTCTTCTTTTTTATTTATCTGGGGTCTCACTCTGTTACCCAGGCTGCAGTGCAGTGGCATAATCACAGTTCGTCACAACCTCAAACTTCTGGACTCAGATGATCCTTCCACCTCAGCCTCCTGAGTAAATGGGACTACAGCCATGCATCACCACACTGGTTAATTTCTAAAATATTCTAGTGTTTTATAGAGATGACGTCTAGCTATATTTCCCAGACTGGTCCTGAACTCCTGGACTCAAGCAATCCTACCACCCTGGTCTCCCAAAGTGCTGGTATTTCAGGTGTGAACCACCATGCCTAATTGATTTTTAATCTTTAGAAGAACACTTACTGAAATGTGTTGGTTTTAAAATATAATCGTTGTTAATAATAAAATATGTTAATTATTATCACATAAAATTATATCACTAAATTATTTGCCAAATAGGTACAGAAAAAGTAATGGGAAAATGAATGTATATCTATTTCTAAGAAATATCTTCAAAAAAACCTTGATTCTGGGACCTCCACTTCTGGAAAGGTGGAAGAGACATATTTTTCCCTGTTCCTTTCCACTAGGTAAGCATAAAAGCCCTGGGGCGAGTATATATTAAACAAACCTAAGAAGATATTGAAGGGCTGAAGTTGGCTAGGGAGCTCCGAGTCCAAGGAATGACATGGGCATGCGTTCCCTTGATTTTCTTTTTGCCTCTCTGTGCTGGACAAGCTGGCAGCGTCACAGACAGAAGAGTGCCCTCTCTCTTCAACAAAAGCTTCTTCTCTTTAACCAAAAGACCAACAAAGGGGCAGTCTAGCATGGCAGAAAGCTTTTAGACAATAAAACTATACTCTAGCTAAATGCCAAGAACTCATGGTGTGCCCTTTCATCTGTACCCACAAAGGCTGAGTGGGTAGAGTAGCTTTCTGCCCTAGAGAGGTTGCAATGAGGCTCCCCCCCAACCTCCTGCTGGGAGATGCCAGAGGAGACCTCGTGAAGAATCAGAGGTAGAGCCCAACCAGGGCAATGGGGCAAGTAACAAAGTCACAGAGGTTGAACAGGAAGAAATAAAACTGTTCCTGTTTGCAGATGACCTAACTGTCTACATAGAAGATACCAAGACATCTACATAATAGTTCCTAGAACTAATTGAGTTTATCAAGGTCACAAGACATGTTACATAACATTTCCACAGAATAGCTAAGGACACATGAACTCTAAAGTATAAACATAACACCATTGACAATAAAATAGGTGCAAATCTAATAAAAGTGGTACACAAATTATATGCTGAAAAGTACAAAACACTAATAAAAGAAATCCAAGATTTAAATAGGGACCATTCCATGATTATGTACTGGAAGATTTAACACATTAAAGATGTTAACTCATTAAAAAATGGTATACAAACCGGGCTTGGTGTCTCAGCCTGTAATCCCATGCTTTGGGAGGCTGAGGTGAGTGGACTGCCTGAGTCCGCGGGTTCTAGACCCGCCTGGGCAACTTTGCGAGACCTCATCTCTACAATAAATTAAAAAACTAGCTGTAGTTCCAGCTACTTGGAAGGCTGAAGTGGAAGGATCGCCGGAGCCCAGCAGGTCGAGGTTGCGGTGGCTGGGAGTGGCCACTGCACTCCAGTCTGGGCAGCAGAGTGATACTCCAACTCAAATAAATAAATAAGTAAATAAGTAAATAAATAAGTAAATAAATAAATAAATAAATAAATAAAATGATATACAGATTTAACACAGTTCCTGTCCACATACCAGCTAGACTTTTTAAAGTAAAGACAAGCTGATTATAAACTTTGTATGAACAAGCAAAGAAATTAGGACAGCTAAAGCAGTTTTGAAAAAAGGATTGAGAATAGCTAAAACAACGTAAATGATAGCAGAACAGTAGAATAACATGGGAAGAATCACCCTCCTCATTATGAAGATGTATTATGTAGTTAGGGAAATTAAGATTGTGTGGTTTTGTGGAAGGAGAGATACACAGATCAACAGAAAAGAACAGAGAACCCAGAGATAGACCTAAGCAAATATACCTTAGCATGGCAAAAGTTCAGAAGCAAGTCAGTAGAGAAAGCTCAGCTTTTACAACAGATAGAGTGGGAGCAACTGGACAGCAAACAACCAAAAACCCCAAAACAAACTCCATGTAAAATACATATGAAATTATACAAGAGTAATATTTGACAGAATTAGTATACAATAATTAACTCAAAATGAATTACAGTCTTAAGTGTAAAATACAAAACTATAAAAATTTTACAGGAAAAAATAAAAAGTCTTCAGGATCTGTTATGAGACAAATAATTATTATACTTAACACCAAAAACATGATCCGTAAAAGGAATATAGAAGTTGGATTTCATCAAAATTGAAACATTGTGTTGTGCAAAAGATCACGTAAGATGAAAGGACAAGCTATAGACTGAAAGTAAATATTTACAAACCACATACCCAAAATAACACTAATTGGTAGAATATGTAAAAAATTCTCTAAACTCAACAGGAAATAATAAAGCAATAAATTAGAAATGGGTAGAATAAGCCAGGTGATGTGGCTCATGCCTGTAATCCCAGTACTTTGGGAGGCAGAAATGAGAGGATTGCCTGAGCCCAGGGGTTTGAGACCAACCTGGGCTCAACTTGGTTGACTTTGTCACTACAAAAAATAAAACAAATTAGCCTGGTGTTGTGACTCATGCTTGTAGTTCTAACTACTTGGAAGGTTGAGGCAGAAGGATCACCCGAGTCCAGCAGGTCGAGGCTGCAGTAGCTGTGAGCCCGTCACTGTACTCCATTTTGGAAGACAGAATGACACTCAAAAAAAGAAAGAGAGGAAGGGAGAAAGGAAGGGAGGGAGATGGAGGGAGAGAGGGAGGGAAGGAAAGAGAAAGTAAATGGGTAAAATCCATGAGTGGGCATTTCAATGATGAGAAATGGCAAATAAGCACATGAATTAATATATTTACCATCATCAGCTATTAGAAAAAATGCCAACTAAAACCAAAGTGACAACCCCCAATGCTGATGAGGATGAAAGAAAACTGGATTACCTGTAACTTGCCCTTGATAATGGAAAATGGCACAGCCCCTCTGAAAAACATGTTGTCAACTTCTAAAAAGCGAAGCATGCAGTTGCATGATCCATCAGTTCACACAAAAACCTGTATAGCCATATTCTAGCAGTTTTATTCATAACAGCAAAAGATTGGAAACAATCCAGATGATGTTTTTTTCCAAAGCAAACTGTAAAACATCCATAGCACTGATGACTGTTTAGAAATAAAAAGGAACAGACTGATAATACACACACAGCCTGGATGAATCTCCAGAGCCTCATGCTGAGTGAAAATAGCTAATCCCAGGAGGTGCAGTTCCATTTATTTAGTATTCTTAAAATGGTATTCATGGAAGGGGAGAACAGATGAATTGTTGCTAGGAAGTTGTTAGAGAAGCAAGTGGGAGCATTAACATGAGGAATATTTGTGGTGGGGGCAACTTTCTGTATCCTGACTTCAAGAACAGCCTGGGATATTGTACTATAGTTTTGTAAGATGAGACGATTTGAGGAAAACTTGGCAAAAGAGGCACAAGATCTCTCTATATTATTTCTAATATCTGTATGTGAATTTACAATTGTCTTAAAGTATAAAGCTTAATTTAAAGCTTTTTCAATCTATACCTGCCTGAGGTTAAATTTTCTTCATGTTTTCAACCAAAGCATCACATAGCAAATCAACAGAAGCTGACACAAGAATACAACTGATATCTCTTAAGTCAGACATTAAAAACATTTGAAACCTTTACAGCAGTAACACTATGCTGATCACATAAAAATTTTGTTTTAGAAAATATTCTTTTTAAAAATATGATTTTACAGCAATATATAATGGTTATTACTGTTAATTTTCAATCAAATATAAATACTTTGAAAATATATCTATTTTTTATTTCTAATACAGGAAAAAATGATGGATAAAACTTTAGTGTTAAAAAGCATCAGAAGAGCATAAACTTTGAGAACTATTGAGTTAAACTTCATCAGTGCTTTCTACACATATTCAACTGGCTGTTCATTTTAGTTGGATAGACATATCAAAATACATTATCCTTGTTAAAGTGCAATCTGAGACAGAATAATTGGAGGCTTAAATATTGAAGCAGCATTTAATTTTAACACGGATACCCAAATATTTCTTTATTTTGTTTGTTTTGAGTTGAGTCTCACTCTGTCACCCAGACTGGAGTGCAGTGGCCGCTCCCGGCCACCGCAGCCTTGACCTGCAGGGCTCTGGTGATCCTTCCGCCTCAGCCTTCCAAGTAGCTGGAAGTACAGGCGTGTGCTACCACGCCCAGCTAATTTTTGATTTATTGTAGAGATAAATTGCCACATTGCCCAGACGGATCTCAAACTTGCAGGCTCGGGCAATCCATTCACCTGAGCCTCCCAAAGCATGGGATTACAGGCTGAGCCACCGAGCCCGGTTCCAAATATTTCTTAACAGGAATCAAACAAGCTGTTTTTTTGAGATGTAATGTTAAACTTTTTATCAGTTTCTGATTGGAAAAGTGTAGACTTCATAAGCACTTGTTAAACTCATTCAAACATTGAATAGTCAAAGGCCTCAGAGAAACAGTTTGCCTTAGAGGCAACACAGAAATTAACGTTACTCAGTGACAGATTTTTATGACGAAGTCTTAAATATTGATATTTTATTTATTTGTTATGCAGGAAGGTAACATTTTTCCTCTCAGGATAATTTACAGGAAAATTGTGATTATTAGACCCGCCAGGCAATAGTTTTTCTTTCTGCATGTTCCTGTGAGTATTAAATAATATCTTCATCTGTGATTTTTCTTTTCAAATGTTTCCCCCTTACCGCAGATCAATTAATTTACAATAAACGTAACCAATTCAGGAGCCAATTCTTTGTAAGCAAGTGTTTAAAGTAAAATTTTGCTTTTGCCGTAGGTTACTATTTAATGTCTAGGGCTCAGATTCAGATGAAGTCAACAAGACTTGTCTCTGTTGAATTTGTGCTCACAATGCTTTGCTCTTGCAGGGCCACTTTGGACACCCTTCTGCTGTGTAGAAATCCTGGTTTTCAGGAGCGTCTGTAGCCTCCTGTTACAGCTACTAGAGTGTGCTAGTTAGAACCTTCCCACTCCTCTCCAGGACTGAGTACTCTTGGCTCTAGGGACTGGAACTATTGACAGCTATGAGCTTGGGGCTGTGTTCTCCTTCCAGAGGACTGACAACATTGACAACTGTCATAGTCCTCCAGAGACAGCCCACCTCCAGTGACAGGTCAGTGTGGGGTGGAGAAATGCCTGAACCCCCCACCTAGTTCAGGACAACTGTAAGTGGGCCAGCACCCTAGCTTCAGAGCTCCCTGAGCTGCTGTGTCTCCTTGCAGCTCAACCCAGTCCTTTCTCTGCACTTATTTTGGTCAGATCTTCATCTCAGACCCAGCTTTCCAAGCCACTTGACCTGCATACAGTGCCTCGGTGGACATTTGATGGACAGGGCTTCATGGTGTTGAGTCACAAATAGTTAACACTTGTGAATGATGACATGCTTATCAATAACTTTACAAGGGAGAAATCTGAAAGACACTACCTTAACCAAAAGGATCAAGTTATTATGATCAGTCATGGGGGAAAGTTGTTCCCTGACAAGCACGTCTATGGTTTCCCGTCAGAAAGGCAAACCTGCATCTGATCATGAGGAAACACCCGATAAACCTGAGCGCACGTGTATTCTGCCTGGAAACTAGCCTGTATTTTTTTAAAAATGCCCAGGAAAATAGAGACAAAGAAAGATAACAGAACTGCTCCAAATTAAAGGAGATAGGAGATACATAAGGCTAAACAAGCAGACCTTCATTCCAACATGACCAGTGTTTCCTACTTACCGCTATTTTCACAACTTAAACTTAACTTTTATGTTAATCTGGGATAGTTTGTTACCAATTACCTGTTATTTTTGTGCCCTTTATAACAGGGTTCCATTACAAAACCATTTTATTTCAATTAAAAGGATTAAGTCAATTTTTTAGCTTATTTGATCATGATGTCTTTCATGCTAAAGTCTAATCGCTTTGTCACTCTTCTCTTTGGTTTTCTCTTCAGGTATGTCAAGTCTCCTCTTCTTATAATTTATTTTTCAGGAAGTTTGTTTTTGGTTCTTTTATCAGGCAGATTCATTGCCTAGTATGTCCCTAGTTTATATCATTATTTTTGAATGCCCTTTCCCCTTAAGTACTATTTTTCTGGTTATATAATCATAGTTTCACGACAATTCTCACATCCTTCCATTTGGATCTTAGTGTGATTTGAGTTAGGCATGATTTTCTCCTGACTTTAAATTTTTTCATTCATTCATTCAGTTAACATATATTCAGAATATTTACTGGGCATCTACTCTTGCCAGGCTTTGTGTTGTTTTAGCAACATGGTGGTGAGTAAAATAAACACTATGCTTTTCTGATCATGTTTTTTTAATTAGATTTTTTGCTTTACTCTAAAAGTTGAAAATTTTCCCAGGTTGTATGTTGGTATTACTGTACTTAATACTGATTATTTATCTCTTTCAATCTGCAAATATATAGTTTCCTCTTGCCTCTGTGAAGTTGTAACTATTTTTATTATTTTTCTTCCTTTTAATTTATATTTCTATTTTATGCAGAATAGAAGTCATTGGTTTATGTTTTAACCATCCTCTCATTAAGTTATTCTATTTTTCTTCTGGTATCTTTAATGTTTAAAAGTTTTCCTGTGATCTTTTTCTTGGCATCCAACCTGTTGTCCATTGGCCCTACATAGTTTCATTCAAAGTCATAATGTAGTTTTCTTGTTCTTGGGATTTTTCCTTTTTATAATAGTCAACTGTTCTTCATTATGACAGAATTTCTAAAACTTTCTCATTTTGCTTGAATAAACTGTTATAAAAGAAAAATCTAGTCTGATTTCTTAAAGTGATGTAGTGCTCCAGAACTACAATCTCTTTCCTTATATTTGACTTCTTTTTTCTTTCTACCTAATCTTTTACACAGAGTCATTTGTCGTCATTCCATATTTGAAATGTTGATGGTCTGGACTGATTAAATCCAGAAAAGGGGATTTGAACATAAGACATGAAAAGTATTTTCAGTTTACCCCTCTTTTTTGCTGTCTTGGGGATTCAGCTGTGTAGGCACTTGGGGGAAAGTGTTCTATCCACAATTAAGGGTTTATGGCAAGATTCTGCCAAGCAGTTTTCCTGTACATTTGCTGGGTCATTCAGAATGAGCCAGGGAAGTGCTAATTTCCGGCTAAGACATTGTCATAGCACCTATCTTCACCAGATAGAATTTCAGCCTGATATTTATTTTAAAGTTATTAAGGTTTTAAAATAATAAACTTCCTTTAGCAATAATACTATAACCAAAAGGCCATAATTTGAAAATAAAATAAACAGACTACTAAGAATGTGTGCTCAAATTTGGATATGACTAAATCATTTTAAATATAGCTCTAGTCAACATTGCCAACAACTTTTAAATACAAAATATAAGGATGTCGTCCTCTTCAGATAAGAAGCAACATGCAGCCTGTCTTCAAGTGTTCTGTTTGAACATCAGGTGATACCTACCAGTTTTCTTTTTTGTAATAATAAGTAGTTCATTCATATAGAGTTACAAGGGGTCCCTAATAGTGAAACAATATTAAAAAAGATACAGTTGAAGAATTCAAAGTTTTGATCTCAGAATGTACTACAAAGCTACAGTAATCAAAATCAAGTTGCACTGGATAGAAATGTAGGCCAATGGAAAAGAATTGAGAGTCTCTAAAACCTCCAAACATCTTGGATCAATTGATCATCAGTAGAGAGTCAAGACCATCCAATGGCATAAAGAATGTAAAAGAATGAAAATGAACCATTAATCTCATTCCATACAACAAAATTTAACTTAAAAAACCCCCTTAATATAAAAGCTAAAATTATAACATTCTTAGAAGAGAACAAAGGGGTAAATTACTATTTTCTTAATTTGACAATAGATTCTGAAATTTGACACCAAAAGCATGAACACCAAATTAAAAAACAAGATAAACTGAACTCTTAAAAACTAAAGCCTGTTGGGCATGAAAGGACATTAAGAAAGTGAGTAGAAAATCCACAGAATGGGAAGAAATACTAAAAAAATCAAACACCATATAAGGGCTTAGTATCCAGAATATATAAAAACTCTTACAACACAACCACAGAAAGAGAAAAGCAATCTGATTTTTTTTTTAAATGGGCAAAGAACTTAAATAAACATTTCTCTATTTAAAAGGCCAGAAAGCGTATACAAAGATTTTCAGCATCATTGTTGATTAAGGAAATGCAAGTCAAAACCACAGTGACGTGCCTCTTTGTACCCAGGAGAAAGGCTAAAATCAAGTTAAGGGAAAATAATAAGTGTTGGGGAGCACATGGAAAGATGGAAACTCTCATATACTGCTTTTGAGAATGTCAATGGTACAGCCATTATGGAAGACCTCTGTGCAACTCCTGAAAAAATTTAACATGGAATTGCCATGTGACTCAGCAATTCCACTCCCAAGCATATACTCAAGAGATGTGAAAATGTATGTCTATGCTGAAGTCATGCACAAATGTTTCTAACAGCATTATTTATAACACGCCAAAGGTGGATGTTCCAGATACTGATCAACATCTTTATATGTGGTATATAAACCCAACTGGATATTATTCAGCCATAAACATGCATGAAGAACTTTTACAAGCTACAACTTGGATGGGCCTCAGAAACATACGCTAAGTGAAAAGAGCCACACATAAAAGGTTACATGTTTTGGTCTTTCGTTTATATGAAATATACCGGATGGGAGAGTCCTTAGAGCAGACAGCACATCAGAGGTTACCAGGAGATGGAAGGAGGGAGAGATGGGCACTGGGCATGGAGTGTTCTTCCAGGGTAATGAAAGCAGTTGACGAGAGACAGGTGGTGGTTGTACAGCATTTTCAATGCAGTAACTGTCCTTGAATTTGTACACTAAGATGGTTAGTTGTATGTTATGCAACATTTTTATAAATTTTAAAAAGTGCTAAGAGATTTAAGAAACGAAGTTCAAAGAAGTTCTCTTTTCTTACAGTCTCTTTTACATTATTGAATAGTACCTATATATGGTGACATTCTGAGCCTTATTAGTTTAAAATTTTTCTTTCAATATATGGCTATCATAATAAAGACATTTTATTAACTTGAAATATTTTTCAATCACTTTTTAAAGCAATACATTAATCTTGTTAACATAATTAGTGTTTCCAGTAAGACTTTTTCTCTGTACACATAAGTCTTAGGTGCATGATCTATGGATTTCTGTAGTTTTAATATATGAGATGCTAAAATAATGTTAAACTATCAGTAAGTTTTTCTCCCAAATGTTTATAAGATAGAATAAAGTTGGAGTAACCGAACTTTTATAAAAACTGTTGCTAATGAAATGTATGGCAGGGAGGTCATGAATTTGAACTGATCTCCTGCCCAGGGCTCTGGTGGACTAAACTGAGTTAGAGTTCCTCACGCTAAAGTCCCATACGCCAAACTGAAACTAAGTTGTTTATCTGACCTTTGAATAATCAGGGGAGAAATGATAGCCACACAAACAGGACAGTTTTAAACTATCATGATAAGTCCCTTCTACTGTAACTCTTACAAAGAAATTAATGTGGAGCAACTTGATATTAACCAACCAACTTTTTGTTTTGTGCTGTTTCCTTGTACTTACTCAAGCTACTTATTAAAACCGTCATGCCCAGTGTAGCAGCTGTTTTCAGATAAGATGCTACCTAATTAATTACAAATCAAAGCCAATTAGATCATTTAACTAAATTTGTTGTAATTGTATCTTTTGACAAGATCATGCTATGTAAATAAAAATAAAGGATGTTAGGGTCTCAAATGATTTAGAATATTTCTAGTAATGAATGTGTGCATTTAATAGCTATCATTTTGGGGAAAGGAATTCTTTTTACCCTGCTGAAAATTCTTTGACCTTGAAAATAAAATCACCCTATTGAAAGTAATTTAATCAACAAATGTGTTGAACCACTTGGAAATGAATTTCTTTCTTTAATTTGTGAGATGTTTCTGTTTTGCCATTATATCTTATAACATGGCATTTGCATGGAAATAAATTATAGCATCTTAGAGGTGACTTTGAACAAGTTTCCACTGAGTAACTCTGAATGTGAACATTAGTTCATAATACACAAATACTATCTTCATCACGACTGACATGCAATTCTTTTTTAAAAATGATAGCATTGCTCTTAATTCTACAAAGTTATGTTATTTTTAAAGGAAAGGACAGTGTCTTAAAATTTTAATGAACTTGCCCACACAAATATTCTAGGATAATGACAGATGGTGCAAGTATTTTTACATAATCAGACCCAAGATAGGATAAACTAGTCATGTGTAACCAACAGATGTGTGCTTACAACAAACATACTTTGGAAACTGCTTCTCTGCTAGATGCACATGGATTAAATATTTGTAGACACTTGGCTTGAATTTGTAATGCCACTACAATCATGGCAGAGAGAATGTTTTTAAATAACAAAATCTTTGTTAAATGTCAAACTTGCTTCTTTATACGTTTAGCAGCTATGTTCTGACTTTGTACAATATTTAAGTGATTAAAATAGAATAAGGTAAGAAATAAGATTCCAACCTAAAAGAGGCAGTGAGGATCATCTCCCTGCTTATTGAGAAGTGTTATCAATGTTTGCTCAGTTGTCAACTTTGACCTTTATCTAGCAGCAATGGCAAATCTGACAGATACTCGAAATAAGCAATCGCTTGACATATTAGGAAGCATTTTGATTTGACAGAAAAGAACAAAAAAACATTTTCTTTAATAATGTGAACTGTCAGAGAACACAGACCAGTACTGACCCCTGAGGATTCACTGTTCATTCAAGATGGTTTAGGGCCATGCTGGGTTATGGCAGAACTATGCTTTTTATAAGCCAACTATTTAGATTTAAGTAATAAAACTCGCATTTTTGCCAGAAGAAAAATGGGTATTGTAATACAAAATGTTAGACAAGTTGTTGCCTGGTGGATTTAATTATGCCAAAAACACATTGCGTATGTTAATGCCAAGCCACCAGGGACCCAGGCATGCCTAAGACCACACACAAGAGTGACCAATGCTATAAATAGGAGGCTAACCCTCCTCCAAAATCCCTCGTGGTCACACTGTGACTACCAATATTACAGACAAAACACAGTTGCTAGATGAAGGCAGCCTCTTACATTCCAGTCTTAAAGAGTAGTACACAATTACCTAAGCATTCTCTTTGTCGTGAAGAAAATTAAGAAAAGTCTGACACTGAAAATGAGGGTCCTAAAAAAAAGAAACTAACGTCTGGGTTTTTGCCATGAGAAACTAAGAAAGAAATTCAGACTAAGCAAGATTCTAGCCACTGGGATGAAGAAATATCAGTAATTCTGTTAGGAGAAGAAACTGCAGGCATACTTTTCAATGGACCTTAAATTCTTTACAGTCCGTGGTATGAGCTTTATAACCAATTGTCTGTAGTTTTTATTACAGAATGAGTGTTCGGTCTCTGCTTGTTTTCATAAATTCTGAGTTGAAAACCTGCATCTCAATGAATACAGATAGAGATTAGATAGAACATATGTCTTTGGTAAGTAAAATTAATCTTCTAACTCCCACCATGGGTGAAATTAATTAGTAAGGAATTTTTCATTATCAGTTAATGATAGTGTTTCCTGAGATCAGTGAAGAGTCTCAACTCACAATGTAAGTCAAGTTTTCAAATCTGTTTATTTATCCATTTACTTATTTAAATCAAACTGGGAATATTTTCTGATGTTTGAAATATGATTAAATACATAGAATTGATGAAAGAGTATATTAATACTTATTACATCATGCAAATCATATTTATGAATGGGGAATTAAAATAATACATTTAATATTCAAGAAGTAGTTCTATTTTTATTTTATTTACTTTCTTTTAGAGACGAGGTCTTCACGTCTGGTCCAGGCTGGAGTGCAGTGTCATGATCATAGCTCACTGTAACTTTGACCTCCTGAGCTCAGCCTCCCTGCTTAAGCTCCCCAATAGCTAGGATTACAGGTGTGTGCTACCACACCTGGCCAATGTGTAAAATTTTTTAAAGAGATGGAGGTCTTGCTATGCTGCCCAGGCTGATCTTGAACTCTTATCCTCTAGTGATGCTTCCTTCTTGGCCTTCCAAAGCACTGCAATTATAGGAGTGAGCCATCACTCCTGGCTAGTAGTCCTAGTCTAGAAGCTACTTGAAAAAAGAAAAAATAGTCAAATCACTCCACCTTTCCACTATAAAATATGAGTTGAAAGCAAGTAGTAAATCATAAACAGTAATGTAAAATACTTATACTTTTATTATCACAAAGCAAAAAAGTCATCTCTAAGAATATCAAAAGTGAAACCATACATAGTATGCCAAAAAATCACCATTAGCCTCCGGGCGCAGTGACTCAGTCTGTAATCCCAGCACTTTGGGAGGCCGAGGTGAGAGAATTGCCTGAGACCGGGGATTTGAGACCAGCCTGGACAACTTGGTAAGACCTCGTCTCTACAATAAATCACAAAAAAGAGTGATACTCCAAGTCAAAACCAAACTAAACCAAACCAAACCAACAACAAAAAACACCATTAGCACAATATAAAGTCATATATATGACAATCTGGGGGAATATAACACATATACCAAAGGTGGCATCTTTAATGAAAATGTTCTTACAATTCATTTAGTGGAAGATAAAGACACAGGAAAAATCATGAACAAGTAATGCACTAAAAAAGCACATTTCCTTGGTAAAAATTTTAAAAATAAATATTCAAATCTCCTGCTAACTAAAGAAAGCAACTAAAAGCAACAATAACATTCTATTGGGGGTATTCAATTAGCAAATAGACTTGAGGAAGGACAGAGCCAGCATTGACAGAAGAATGACCAGATTCTCATACACTGCTAATGGACTCAAATATTTGTCAGTTTTTCTTCAAGTTATGTGCAAGTGTATACAAAAATAGAAATTATCATAAGCCACTTCTAGGAATTAATTTTCATGTACTCTTGTAGATATTTGTGGTTTAATAAATTTTGCTATATCTACAGAATTGAATAACTTGAATTTCCTTATGATAATAACTTATTGTGATAACATTTATCATAATAACAGTAAGTTGTTTACCTCAGCAACTAACAATGATTTTTTTTATTTTATCTTTTTCCTTTCTTCATTACTATGGATTTATCTTTAAAAAATAGCCTGAATTCTGAACAAAGGCTTACATATGAAAATATTTCAACATTTTTCTTATGTGTAACAATCTGAAGCTTCCTGTCGGTCTCACATTTGGAATTAGTTAATAGCCCATGACACCCTGATTTGATACTGTCTTGGAGAGAGGTTTTAACTTCCTTATATTGCATCATTCATGCACATGTAGTCACATTCAGTTATATATTATAAAGAGAAAAATATCTGTGAAACATGTAGTACAATTTTAGTTGGGGATTTTTTTGAGTAGCATGAGTTGCATTAACTTAATTTTTTCCTTCTTCTACTTCTAAGTACTTTCTAATTTTTATAAATAAATGTTAACTCTTCCATATATGTATAAAAGTTGTTTTTAATATACTAATGCATATGTTATGAGGTTAGTTTTAAAAAACAGACTATAATTTTTTCAGTATAACATGATCAATTTATATACAACTTTACACAGATTAAAATCTAGTATAGTTATGAAAGATTAATTTCTTCTTTATATTTAAATTTTCACATGTTCTTAATCTACAATTAGGAAGATATGAAATATGACTCGAGAAAATTTTTCTTTGAAATCAGTTAGGTAGTGTAAAAACTTAATGCAAATAGCTCACATTTTGTCTGAAATCCATACAGCATTTCACTGTAACCACATTCATTTCAAAGTATATGCATAAGAAATTTTGTGATGTTCGTAAACATTGACAGACATTGGTTTGTAGACTCATAAGATGAGAAATCTTGCTGACATAATTTTACTTTTAGTACAAGAAGATCATGATTTGGTCCCTGACACTTAGAATTATCAACAGTTGTGTTAGAATATCTATTACATATTTACAGTATTCCAGGGATTTGCAAAAATTACAAAGCAGCAGAAACCAAGCAACATATTATTTCCAACTGCACTGTCTGATTGTTTAAATGGAAATAAAGCAAATATACTTCAAAGAAGAAGAAGTCTCATTAGCCATGGCAGCACATGGCGTTAGGTCTGCTTTAGTTCATTGTGGTTCTGTGATGCATATTGTGATAATGGACTGAAATACAGTCTTTAACTTAATTACTCTGTCTTCTGTGGAAAGCAGCATTCTTGTGTCATTGGACAAGTTAAATTGGCCTATTTAAAACATATAGTAGTCATTAGATACCCAGCGTTATTCAGTCTTTATGACTTTGGTCAGTATTGCATATCGCTTCATTTGAGATAACAATAATAAGGACTTTTTTTTGACATTCGGAATGGAGAAATAGTATAACAAGAAACATGGGAAAATATTTTTTGTAGTCATTTATTGAACAATATTAATTTTTTTCTTCAGCATCTTTTTTTTCTAAGTTAAGGTGTGCCCCTTGATGTATGTATGTATATAAAACAGATTATAATATACCCACATATGTGGTTCTTCCTACGTTCTTCATTTTATTTCAGACTAAATGAATCACTTATTTATTGTTATTTTTACAAGATTAGTTGATAATACATATTTTAAAAGTATTTCAACCAGATGATGTAATTTTTAGAAGATTTATGTAGTCATTACAAAAAGAATAAGCAAAAATAGGATATCTGCATTTTGAAACAAACGTTTTCACATGCAGTGCTTTTAGGCTCATGGAACTTGCGTATGTTTTTTACTGAAAGTAAGCTCCTAGTAAATTCTGAAATTCTCTTATAACAACCTCTTCATTAAAAGTCGGCAAACATTTAGGTTGATTTCACATTTTCGCAATTGTAGATTGTCTTACAATCAACATGCAGGTGCAGGTGTCATTTTTATATAACGACCTCTGTTCCTTTGGGTAGATACCCAGTAGGGAGGTTGCTGGATCAAATGGTGGGGGTACAGAAAGTTTTTGGTCTGGGCTTCACATGTACCCTCCACCCCCATCTGTGTACAATGTACCTGACTGGTGATCTTTCTCCTTCTGCTCCTTCTCCCTGCCTCCTTCTGAGTCTCCAATGTCCACTATAGTGTTCTCGAGGTCTTTGAGGATCTTTTGCTTAGCACCCACTTACAGGTGAGAACATGTGGTGTTTTGTTCTGTTTCTAAGTTAGTTCACTTAGGATGATATTCTCTAATTCCATTCAAGTTATTGCTGAAAAAAAAAGGAAAGTTGGCAAATATTGTTTTTTTCTTTCTTCCCTTTGGCAAATATATGCTAAAATAAACTGGCACAGCATGGGAAAAAACAAAAACTTCTTAAAATTGCTCGTATAAAAGTGTGATTTCATGTGAGTGTGCTTGCACTTTGACCTGTGCGCTTAAGCCTTGGTTCCATGCAAGCTGAGTAACCTGACATGAAAGTAGGGACTGGGAGGGGAAGGCAGCATCTGCGAACTGCACTACAACGGTGGAGTGTTGCTAGGCCATTCCTTGTGAGGCTGGTGCAGGTTGGCGTCAGCCAAATGGCAGATTTCTTATTTTAAAGGCATTCTTACACTCAGTTGCTGAACATTATTTAGTGGGAAAATGTAAATGTCTATGATTTTACTAAGATAATTGGTTAACCAATTAGGAAAAATATTCTATTTCGGCTTCAAAATTTAGAACAAACTGCAGATGAGTAACTTCAAAAAGTGTTTGATGATATTAAAAAATTGTTGATTCTTGCATGTTTATTTTACAATGAACCATCTTAACGGACTCTCACTTGTTCTGTTTATTCTTTTTTTTGGTGGTATTTGGATATACAATCATATCATGTACAATGATTAATTTGTTCTCACTTTCAGTGGATAAACCTCCTGTTTTTATCCTATTACTTTGCTACAACTTTCAGAAAATTATGAAACAATACAAGTGAATCTTTTCCTACCCATTATTTGAAGAAAATCTTTGGGAATTTTGGGGGTTAAATGAGAAGCCAACTGCAGTTTTTAATTCTTGTTTTACACTTAAAAATATATATTTTGAATAATTGGATACTAAATGTGATCGCTCAGAAGTTGATTTGGAATTTTACTTGCACATCAATAATTTAAATATCTAGTTCATTCTACTCTTAACACAATGCTTTAATTTTCACCTCTGATTTCAAAACATAGTCATATTTGTTGGAAAATAATTCAAGGTTGTAGGAAGCTAATTTGAAGAAAGCAATATTACTTAATAAGCTCAAAACCTCACTAAAAACAAATTGACATAACAATATGTAGGGTTAATTTTTTCTGTGATGTGCATAAACATAAAACTCTTTAAAGTGAGATGCTAACATTCAAGTTGTTTTGTATACTGATATTTTAATATGAGTATGTATTGTAGATACACCTCCTAATTAAATGGAAACTTGTGTCATTGTTTAAATTATTGAGTAATTTTCATTTGTGCAGATGTATCTTGCTTATATTGTTAAGTTCCAAATTTGAATGTTTATGTTATTTTAATATTTTGGCTTGGGGTCCAAGGAAAAAAGTATATAATAAATATACATATAAATATACTATATATGTACATATATATTCATTCTCTCTGTGTCTTTGTATGCTTCTGTCTATTTCTCACTCTCTAGACACACACACAAACACAGACAATATGAAAAGCAAATATTCAGGGCCAGAAGGAACACCAGGAGTAGCGTCTTAGTCATGTACAGTGATCAAGGCGGTGAAAAGTAGAGGGAGCAGAAGCTGAGATTAACTATTCATATGGGCTTACGGAAAGAAAAAAAAGGCTCATACATTCATGTGAGTAAAAAGTAAGAATGCTAGTTGAATATGACCCAGAACAAATGAGTTCATTTAATAACAAGATAAAAATAATTAGCCCAGCGTTTGGAAGTTTCATCTTGAATTATGAACATCTAAAATATATAGGATTGCCTTTTAAAATGGTGGCTACCAGCCCACTACTTGATCACACAATGAAAAATACTGGCATAATCATATATGTTAAATTCGTCTTCTTTTGATTGAACCTATTACAAAAGGACTTGAGAATATACTTCTTACAATTGTTCACAATGCAAAATTACTGACATATAATTAAAACAAAAATTTGTTATTGAGATTGATGAAAAACAAATAATAGGAATAAGTTTTGTCATATATTTCTTAAAATCTTTCTTAGAACATGGCAGTAAATACAAGGACTGACAATGGAAAATAAAACAAGACCATTAAGGAACAAAATTTATGGAATAAAAGTAGGACTATATTGAAGTAAAATTAATTATACAATATTATTAAACAAAAGGAAGAAAAATATAGGAATTTTATACTGAGCTTAAGATAATATAAACAGAGGAAAACGTCAACTTATGTAAAGAGAAATTCCATCATTTGTTATAAACTTTCTAGAATGTCTGCTATGCTTTGGTGGGTTCTACTGTTGATGATGGTTTAAACTGTGAGCAAAGCAATCTTTCCTCACAGAACATAGAACACAGTGAAGGAGATGCCCTTGAGACTCATATTACATAATGCCTCAAGTGACCCTCAGGACTATGGACAAGAAAAAGCAAGGGGAAGATGTAGGGGAAGCCATAGGTACAGAGTGAGGAGGGGGGTTTTGATATTTTATATAGGAAGGTGAGAACTCTTCTGCTAAGATGGCATTTGAGTAGAAAAGGAAGTGTGGGTCACACTGATGAAATTCATGGTAAATGCAAAGACCCTAGGATGGGGATTGTTGTGTTTGAGGCCAGTGTGGTCAAAGAGAAGTAGCTGGTGGGAAGACGGGAGGAAAGTAGGATCAGAGAGGGTGGTCAGTGAAATTCACTCTTGATATCTCCTGGACAATCCTTTGCTTAGCAGTAACTCCTACCTTTGGCTGCACATTGAAGTCACCTGGGGAGTTTATAAAACTATGAATGCTTTGATCTCACTTTCAGGGATGGGTCTTGGGTGTGGCACTGGCATTGATAATTTCCTTTTTTAACTTCCTCAATTATTGCAATTTGCAGCCAAAATAAGGATCACTGGTTTCAAAACATAAAAAGTAAGAGGGATCCAATAAAGTGAAGTGAGGTGAATTAAGAGGAAAATCAAGAGAGAGAGTGGTGTTTTGAAGATCAAGCAACGAAGGGAATTTGAAAAGAAAAGGGTTATCAGTGTCAAATGCTGCTTTTCTTAGATCCAGCAACTTATAAGCTGAATTGATCATTGGAACTGGCAACATGATGGTTACTAACACTTCTGATAAGAGCTGTTTGCTTGACTAACAATTGTTGTGCGTTTAATAAGCAAAACAGGGGCAGAGAAGGAGAGTATTCTAAGTATATGAACTCTTTCAAAGACTTTTTCTGTGGAGTTGATCAGAAAAATGTTCCACTGCTGAAGTAGAATGTGTGCTTGCAGATTTTTTTTGGTGGGTGGGGGAGCAACATACCATGTTTTCAATAGAAATAATTCAGTAGAAAGGAAAACATGATGATTATATGAGCTAATAATTATAAAGAACTTTAGAACATTTTTTGACTGACAGTAAAAGTTATATAAACATCTGTCAAATGAATAAATGATTCAAGCGAATGGATGTTGAGGGGAAAATTCCAAAGGGACAAAACTCATTGGGTAGCTTACAAAATGTGACATAGATCAGCACCTGGAAATTATCCTCAGACAGTGTTCAGAGAATTCCCCAATTTAATAGAGTATTAGTTATGTTCAAAAACATAAAAGCTGTTTTTTTTTCCAGAATGTATATATCTTAGTGAAATAAAAATCAAAATCAGGGTGACAGAGTGAGACTTCCACTCAAAAAAAAAAAAAAAAATCAAAATCATTAGTTAAAATGTGGAAGTGGAGTGTTGGAGTTTTGAGAGCATGGAGAAGTCCTGAAATTGTTGTTATGAACACTGGAAAAATAAATTCATTTGGATAATGCAGCAGGATTCTAAGTGTTACCAGGATGCTGAATCTGTTACCAGTGTTCTATGTTGGGTCCTTGACTTTGCTATTGAAAAGGATTTTGAGTGAGTCAAAAGTAGTAAGGCAGTTAGTGAGCTTATTAAAAGTGAAAGTAACAATAATATAGATTTCAGGGTGAAGTATGGGTGAGCACAAAGAAGTACCAGAGATTTTGAGCTGGTAGGTTTTGTGAGCTACAGTAATGAAGGGTTGGAATATTCTATCAAAGAGGCGAATTTTTATTTCCTTTTTTTTTCTACAAAAAGGCACAAGTTTTTCACAATCCTAGGGATGAAACATTACATTTTTTTATCATTAAATTTATTGGTAGTGAATTTTTCTAAGAGACGAGTGATCAAGTCCTGGAAATGGGATATCACCCTATTCATTACTATAAATGGGCAGGATCAGATCTGACATGGTGTTGGAGGGTGTGTTTAGTAAGTTAATGAGTATATAATGAAGATAAAAGTTTAAAAAGTCCACTTGGTTATGTGTATGTATGTCCAGAGGAATTTCCCAACTGTGCCCTTCTCTGCTGGAGGGTTTTCAGCTACAAAAACTCTGATTAGGTTGTAGTAGACATGTCGAGTGACAGTTATTCTAACAGTTTAAAAAATCTTGTAGCCTTGAAGTTGGGGAAGGCTTGTAAGAGATTTTACTGGTTTATGAATTTTCCTATAGACTCCTATGTTTCTCTATTCTAATCTGTCTACACTTATCAATCCCCTCTCAAAAAATTTGGACCCTAAATTATTTTAGAAAAGTTGAGGAATGAAGGTTATTTTTCCCCATAGTTGCTTCAACTTGAGAGTGGGCACTGATGTTATGCACCAGGGCATAAATATTCTTGATATTTTTGGTCAGGGTTCACAGGTGTAAAGTTTTGTAGCTGTTTGATTAAATAGATTGATATAAGCTGATTCCTTTGAAAGGCAAGGTAAAACATATGTAATATTATCTGGAGTTGAAACTTTTGACATCTAAAAGACACAAATTTAATCAAAAGGTTAAAAAGACAAGGTTTAAAAATTAAGAGTTTACTAAAGGCCCTAAGAGTGGGAGGAATTAAAGGCAGGAATTGTTATTTTAGTTTTCTAGAGAGTGAAGAATTTGTGGTCTTATTAAATATATATAAAGTATAAGTATTTTGATAATTATTAGTTTAAATTTAGTGAGAGCAAAAGTATATTTTTCCAGGAGGAGTATTGTCCTCATAGAAACAGAGGTAGTCCATTTATATTTGGCTATTATATTTGGTTATTATTATTATTCATTGTGAAAAGGAAAAATATGTTGGTTTTAATTTTAGTGAGAAGACAGTTATTTATGCTTTTTCTGGAGGATTATAAGTTTTAATATTAATTAAATAGTAAACACAAGTAAGTATTCAAGTCCTATAATAAAAACACAAGTAAGTATACAAGTCTTATAACAGAAGTAACCCTCCCAGTATGGGTTTTATTTACTTCTCTTTGATGATTTCAAGGGGCTTTCAGGTCCTCTATAAGTTTATAGGTATATTCTTGGCCTATGGCTGTAGGCTCTGCATTCTGATATTTATCTTCTTTATTATCCTATTAAGACTCAGAAAAAGATTTTATTCTGGATATGTGTACCCAGGTATTCATTTATGTGAGTTTGACTGTCATGGGATATTAAGAAGCACTTTGTAGGTTCTCACCCATTTGGGAAGTAACAGGTTTTGAGAAGTTTCTCCTTTCATGTTTTTAGGTGGATCTGATCTCCTTTGGACTGGGTGGAGTACTGGAGGGTTTTGGAAGGGCTTGGTTACCATGTTCTCTGATTGTTTCCTGGTCATGGTGCTTCTTCCTGGTAGTAGGAAACATGCATTCATTTAACAAGAGGTCATCCTTGACTACTGGGGCGAGGACTTTTCCACTTAATTTTCAACTTCCTTCCAGGGTTTTTTCTGAGACTTTTATTAGATGTCTATTCTTCCTCCAATTTGGTATACTTAGGAACCAAACAGTTAGTGAGAAAAGAAGGTAGTCATAGTAAAGCCATTATGGTTTATGGTGTTTTGTTTTGAATTGTTTTTCTAGTAGTAGTGTTAGCTAGATGGTTCCCTCTGTTGACTTTTGTGTGCCCTCTTTGATGTCTCTTGTAATATATCACAATCACTGTTTAGGGCTACTCTGTAGCCTACAAGAGATGTAAGATTTTTGTTTGGACTTTTATAGGGAAATCATTTGTTATGAAGAGTCCTCTCATATTTTAAATGGCAGTATGAGCTTGTAGTACCATAAATGTATATTTTGAACTTGTTTAGATATTAACTGAGGACTTCTCTGAAGGTTTAAGGCACAGGTTAGAATTATTAGTTATATCTTTTGGGCTGAGGTACTACTTGGTAGGGCTCCTGTCTCCATGGTTTCAATGAGGCTTACCATTGTATAGTCTGTTTTCCTAGGCCCTTGATGGATAAAGTTGCTTCTATCAGTAAATCAAACATAGTTTGGATTCTCTAATGGTAGCTCCTTGAGGTCTGGCCTATTGTCGTATATTTGTTTTATAATTTCTATATACAAGTACTGAAGTTTTGTATTGTCCTGTATAGGCATTAGAGATGAAGAATCTAAAGTTTGACAAGTATTAAGAGTAACCTCAGGACTATTGAGGTTGGGATATTTGGATTTATGGACTTTACCAAAAGATTATCTTCTGGAATGACTAGAGTGGCTCCCATTGCCTCGAGAAAGTGCCTTCTCAAGTAGGGGACTGGGCATTTAGGCATTATTATTAAACACTTATGACTTACAAGTTTTCTAGGTACTGGTAAGAAGCTGAGAGAAGTGACGTATCTGGGCTTCCTGTCAACTCTAACCACCGAGCAAGTTTTAGTGGATGAAGGTCCAGGACTGGAAAGCAAACAGATAAGGTAGTATTAATTAAGAGGGTAGTGGGTCTTCCTGTTACCTCGAGGGGTGAGGTGTAACCCATGGCTTTTCCCCAGGTATAGTGATGATCCATTGGGAAGTCATTAAAGGCTGTGGGATCCATCAGTTGGACATGACCAGGAACTTGGAGTTTGAACCTTCCTCCCTTTGGAGCAAGGGCAGGCTTCTTTCCCATTTGTCCACATCTGTGGCATGGCCCATGAGGTTTGGGCTTTATCTGTCCTTCTAATGGCTCAACTCTCTGCAATAAAACTAAGTTCCCTTTGGTTTGGGGTCACTACCTGGCCTCCCCTGAAATTGTTGCCCTGTAATTATTATAGCCAACAACTTGACTTGTCTTTTTTCTTCTCCTTTTGTTGTTCCCTCCTGGCTAGGTCTTCATTATTAAAAACCCAGAAGGCTGTGTTTAGAAGTTGAGGTGAGGGATCTATGGTCACAAGTTTAGTTTTTATCATTTCCCCCAGATATCTGAAGTAGATTGACTAATGAAATGGGTGTTTAGAACCATCTGTTCATTTGGAGAGCTAGGGTGTGTGTATGTGTATTTCTTTTTTTTTTTCCTTTCTTTTTGAATTTTTTATTTTAAAGATGTGAAGTACAATTCAGGGTTAAGTACACAAATGTTCATTGTGCAGATAGGTACCTTTTTTGATGAGGTGTGTCCCCTCCAGCAGTTTACTCACTACTGCCAATCCCCCCCCACCCCGGCTATTTCCTATTACTGCTAATCATGACTCCCTTCTCCTGGCAGTTTTCCACTACTGCCAATCTCTTTCTTATAGTATTATGATAATTATTCAAAGTCTGCTTATGAGTGAGAACATGTGGTACTCAGTTCTTTGTTTCTGTGAAAGATCACTCAGTATTATAGACTCTTCAGTCCATCCAAATTGCTGCAGAGTTCATAATTTTGTCCTTCTTTATGGCTGTGTAAAATTCCAGTGTGTATATGCACCACATCTTTTAAATCTAGTCTTCTTTCAATGGACAGCACAGTGGGTTCCATGTTTTTGCTACTATGAATAATGTTGCAATAAGCATGCATGTGCAGGTATCTTTTTCATAATATGATTTGAGATCCTCCGGTTATATTCCCAGAAGGAGGATTGCGGGATCATATGGAAGGTTGATTTTTAGATCTTTTAGGAATCGCCAAACTGTTTTCCCCAGAGACTGTACTAGTTTACACTCCCACCAACATATAGAAGTGTTCCTTTTCCCCCATATCCTCCATGTATTTCTTTAGGGCCTCTACTAGTTTGAAACAGAGTCCAGTTTTCAGTTTTACTCTGAGTATCTCTCTGACCCTGACAGAGTTGGTGGTCTCTACAACAAACTCCCATTGTATGACTGTGTTTCTCTGTCTTCTAGTTTGTAGCGAGGCCAGGCCATGTTGTAAAAGAAAAGCATCTTTTTCCTTTTAGGATGTTTAGTGACAGAACATCCCGCTGTTTTAATATACAACCTAGTGGGGGTATCAACAGGAATAGATGAGTTGGCTTCCATGTCTACAGAACAAGAAAGGATAACGCAAGGATTGTTACATACCCTCATAGGAAAGAATGAAGGCTAATCAGCTTATTCTACCACAAAGAGGAAGGGAGGACCCACTGAGTATTTTTTTCAGGAAATTAATGTGAGACCAGCCAGGTTGAAGGTTGAATGCCTCTTTCCATAGGCACTGGTCTGCGTGTGTGTGTGTGTGTGTGTGTGTGTGTGTTTAATACATTAGCACATAGCGTTTTCTCTAATTCCATTTTAATAGTGTACATTATTTTGAGTCTACTTAAATTTATTTCACCCATCTCAAAATGTGAACATTTGAACTATTTCTGTATTTTGGTATTAAAACTAATGTCAAGACTAACAGGTTTAAACATGTCATTTTATATTTTTGTGTTTAGCTGGGAGCTTGCTGGGTCAAAGTAGAGATGCACATAACATTTTGCCTGTTGCTTTTTACTTGATATTTGCACTGTATCAAAGCATGAAATACTATCCTAAAAAAATATACCTAATAGAAATAAAAACAGGTACTCCCCAAAACTTGTGATCATCAACCTCAAATAGAACTTCAACACTACCTAGAAAACTTACTGATTTTCTCTGTCTTCTCTCTTCACACCTACTGCACCCCTCCCTTATCTGTTTCTTCATGCTCATTAACAGTCTATTTTTCTATATTTCATGAAGACTATTTAAGCTTCCAGATGGAAACTTTCTGTTACTGTATATCAAAACCTACCTCCATCTGCACACTTCTTGTCATCTTTTTAATATAATCAGGGAGGTACACCTCCTTCAAATAAAGTCTAGTTATTCTAATCTCTTCTACTTTACAGAAACTATTCATTGACACTTATCAGCTCTCCCTCCAGCATTTAGTAAACCTTTTAAAAAAATTGAGCCCATTTCATCAGCACTTAAGTTCCTTGAGTTTTTCACATCTTAAAAATGATCTTTACTGACTTCTATGACAGCACATTCTTACTGTTTTCTTTCACTGTCTCTGCTAGTCCTTTTAGTACTACTGTTAGGCTTCTTTTTCTTAACTAGACTATTTATTTAAGTTTCTTAATACTCAGTTACAGAATCTCTTCTTTTTTCAGTCTCTACCTCCCTAGAAAACTTCATCTGTACCCACAACTTCACTTACTACCTGAACCTAAACGCTTACATGTCTAACTTAGATGGCCTGCTCTTTGCTCCCGATACTAGCACCACAGCCCAAATCCTGTCCCCGTTTTCTACTTCCCAGAAGGCAAGTATGGTTTTGATATTGTTTAAATCTTTTGAATGCATAATAAATAAGTAGATATGAATGGAAATATACACAATAGTGACTATTTGTGGCATGCAAAGTTCAAAATATTTACTATTTGGTCATTTAGAAAGTTTGCCAAACCCTGTTTCAGATGGTTCAGTCTCCCTAAAGTAAATACACTGAGACTAAATTCATGGTCTGGATCCTTCATCTTTCTACACCGTGTTCCCTCAGCAATGACACCATGATTCATTATCTATATACATCTAAATTTTAGTTATTTGCCTGTACACCTTACTCCCTATTACCTCCCACATCCAATCTATTATTGTATTTTATATCCTAAATAATTCTAGAATCCATATACCAGTAGTTATCTCAATGACATCATTTTAGTCCAAAGTATCATCTTGCACCTAGATTGCACATTTACATTTTGAACCTTCTTATAACTTCTGCACACCCTGTTCCCATCTATCCTTCACAGTGATCTTAGAATTACCTTTCTTTGGCAAGCTGATAATAAATTAACCCTTGATTAATACTCTTCAGTGGATTCCAATTTAATGCAGGATTAAGAAGAAGATCCTTAGGTGATTCTCAAAGGCTCTGTATGATCCAATAACCCAGGGAAGGGCCCCTGTGTCTGCCCTTCCCCGTCTCACCCTGGACTCACCAGCTTTCTTTCCACAAATTCATGAGGTCATCTCTCTCCAAATACAGGATATTTCTGCAGGTGATTCCCTGTGGCTTGAACCTTTCACCAACAACACTCCTCTTTGTTTATTTAATTTATGTCAGTCCCCTAGATGCACCTAAACATCAACTCTTTGGAGAGTCTCTTGACACTTTATTTAAGGTTCCATTTTAAATGATCTCCTATGATATTTCTGTGTGTGAAACTTGACTAACAAGTCTTCCCTTTGACGTGGTGAAGTTCGTGAGATCTGTCTGTTTGCTTACCACCGTTTCTCTGAACTTAGCATTGTTCCTGATAAGCATAGCACTGTAAGTAAATATATCATCAAAGAATAGATTGAGTCTATGACAAAGGCTTACTGTTCAAAATTTGTGGATAAATGATATTTAATTCAATATATGATTATGTACAATGAACTAATGATTTTAAAAAGTAGATATTTGCCTTATGCCATCAATCAAAATAAAGTCTAAAGGGTGAGATATTTCAGATGAAATAAAATATTAGGAGGCAGCACGCCTGTAGTTGACTTTCTAAGCATGATCCCAGAGGCTGAAATAAAAAATAATGAAGAGATTTGGTTGCATTAAAAAAATGTTTAAAACCACAGCCAAAATTTCTGCATGTAAAATATGACAGTCAATGTTAAAATTCAAATTGGAAAACAATCTATAATACAGAATCTTAATATTCTTCAATTATGTAAAACTCCATTGCTTTATTACGGGAATTTAGGCGAAATCTTAGAAAATATATATTGCTGTGTTTACCTATGCAGCTTCATGCCAATAAAACATTCATTTGTATCTCGTTTTATACTAAATTTATCAACAAATTTTTAAGAATCAATTTAGACTGATATGCAGTAGTAGTCATCAGTGTGGAGAGACATTTAGTAGCTACTTTTTCAGCTCCTTCTAGAATGTATTATTATCTTTGAGACTGTTTAAAATACAGACAAAAATAGAAAAATTCACTCTACTCAATAGACAATATTCTACTATGATTTCTTAAATGAATAGAGTGCTTTTAGGAACTCACCCTGTGAGGCCTACTTGTTCTATCTCCTGAAAAAAAAACATTCTTTTCCTGCAAAGAAATAATTCCATCTTTTGAGCCATGGATCATTACATTATCTGTGTTCTGTATCTCAAATTCACTAAAGAATTTTTTCTTCTTCATCATGTGTGCAAATGACTCTAGATTGATTGGTTGAAAAATGAAAGCTCCAGTCATTCCTTTAAAAATTCTCCATGCAATTCAAGCATTCACTGACTGTTTAGTATATTGTAGTTATATAAACAAACATTGATTTGAACATAAAATAATTGTTTTTTGAGAATGGCAAAATACCCTATTCCTCATCTATAAATATGACCAGATTTCAGGTTAAGAAAGTTTGTTTTTTCCAGCTTAGAAAATATAGTTTATTTAAAAGCAAATTAGAGAGAATGAGAGAGAGAAAGGGAAGGTCCACCTCCTCAAGGTAGGGAAGGGGTCCAAAGTCAGGAAATTTGGCCTGGCCATACCTCAAAGAGCACATGATCACAACGTATCTTAACAAGGCAATGGCTTAAGAGAGATTTTGAGGATAGTTTTTTTTATTCTCCAATAGTCACACTTTTAAAGAGGAATCATAGGGTCTGTATTTATTTTGTTTTCAAAGATCAGTGTTAATGTTTAAAAATTATTATGTTTATCTTCAGCATTTTATTTTTCTGTGATTTTAAAACTAGAGCAAAACTGAACATAATAGCAAATATCACGAGGAAATTCATGAACACTGAAACAAATTTCATGGACGGCTATTGCCCAAATTTCAGATTAAATTGGGATTTTGGAGATCTGTATTACAGACTTCTCTAACCTGTGACTATTAGAAAGATATAGGCCCTCTTGAATTAAGTCTAAGTTTTGTCAGACAGATTAAATTCAGGAAAGATGTTGTGGGAGTCAAAACCTATCATCACTTCATTAAATGTATAATTTTACTGATAATGTGAAAGCAAGGAAATTGAATAAAATAGTCCAAAACAGGTAGGTAGATAGACAACAAATCAGACTCAGCACAAAATTATGAAGCTTATTAGAAAGGAAACTTAGTCAATTGTTCAGAAGAGTAGACTCCTCTTATCTTAGTTTTCTACCTAAATGCAAGTTTTATGTTTATCAAGGACTCTCTTCTCATGAAAAATTTTATGACACGTGTATCAGTAAAACAAAACAAAAAGAATTGCATTCTGAAAAACAAAACAACAACAACAACATCAACAACAAAACAGGTAGGGAAAATGGTTCCTGTCAATGGATAATTTAAAACATGGGGTAACAATAGATGTTTTCTTTTGCTGTACAGAAGTAATAGTTTCAGAGGAATTTCCATGCATCAAGAAAATTTGGCTAAGGGTTTGAGGAGGTGTTGTTTTGTTTGGACCAGCCCAGTTTGTAGAATGAGAAACTTAATTTTAGCATGGTCTGTTCCCAGTTATCCCTTTCCAGACAGCCTTAACTTAGCAATCTTCCTTCTATGCATAAATGAATAGATCAAGAATTTATTTGACCATGTTTAAACAGTAGAGATAGCAATTTTATATCATTCAACCTAGTGATGAGAATGCAGGTAGCAGAGGAATTTCTTTCTTAATTTTATTGTCTTGATAAATGTAAATACATTTATTTAACAAATTCACAGGGAAAACTGAACTTTTCCTCAGATTTTCTTGTGCTTTCAAATAATTGGTTTTATAAATCCTTAATTACAAAATTTGAGGTGGAAAGAACTTTGGAATATATAGATATTCTGTGTGTGTGTACACATCCACACACACACACACACACAAACATATGCAAACTCTTTCATTCTGTTCATGAGACAATATTGCTGCTGTGAATAATAATAGAGAATTTTTGTCAGGCATAAAAAATGCTCAATAGTTTGCAAAATTCTTTGCGTAAAATATCTCCTTTAATTTTCATTAAAACCCTATGAGATATTATCATTCTCACATTTTATAGCTGGAACTAAATTCAGCTTTATTCAACTTCTTTGTTCATGCTCTTAACTACTGAACTATAATGCTGCCATTTAAAAACCCAGTGAGACATCTTTCCAATCTTAACTTCATTATGTAAAAAAAAAAAAACTAAACTAAAAAAAACTAAAACTAAGAGAGGTTATGTCCTTACCCCAAGTCATGTTTCACACTCTGTTCCAATTCTTTTCACAACTGGGCCTAAAATAGCTTTAAATGTCAGAGCAGTGTTCTTTCCTGTAGTTATGTATCTAACTCAAAACCGTATCTTATTTATTCTCTCAATTGTAACAGATGATAATATCTCAATTACATGCAATTGTGTGGTTCCTATTTGTCAATTAAGACTTTATAATATTACAGCAATTTAAAAAATTACAACATTGCAACAGGTTTAAACAATTTTTAAAATTAATTATTCATAAAACTATGAAGTCCATAGGTAGGGCAAGCTTTGAGTTAACTTTGGTTTGGTGACTGCAACTTGGCAAAGACACAGTGTTTTCCTCTCTTCAATTGTGATGGGTACTTTAATTGTTCTTAAGGATGGGATCTCACACATGTTGGAAAAATGTGTGGTAACAGTTCCAGGCTTCAAATTCATAACTTTGGTAGTTCCTTTAAATTACTAGCAATGCTATTCCACAAAAGACTCAACACATCTTCCTTCGTGGTTAAGTTTAATTGGGGCAGATTCCAATTCCTGATTTAGTTCTTCTAGCCATGAGAATTCTGTAAATAGAATGGCTTAGTCCTGATGCTTAGTTCAGATTCTATTACCTTAATTTGATTTCAATAGTCAGTATTCAACCATGGAACTAGATCAAGAACCCTTCACACTCCCACCCATCAAACCTCCAAACAATCCAAAAACAGAGACTGCTACAAAAAGGAGAGGATAGTAATACTGTTGTTGAAACACGAGTGCCAACAAATCTATGACCTAGGAAATTTATAATGCAAGAGTGTGTTTTTTTTAACCCTGAGTATGCTGTGAAAACATTGTATTTTGTTCTTATGCTTTTAACTTTTAATTGTGAAATATGATTTACATACCGAAAAGCCCATTACATATAAATATGTGATATCATTGATCATTATTAATGGAACATTATATAAAAGCTCATTGTCAGCCTGGAAAAAAAGGTACACATATTCCCCTTCATAATCACAATTCCTTCCAATTACTTTAAACCTGACCACTAGTATAAATGTCATGGAAAACCTTTATTTTGCTTTTATTTACACTTTTACCACCAAAATATGCATTCCTAAGCACTGTCATTTAGTTTACCCCATTTGTGGGATTTTATAGAAACAGTTGTACAATGTACATGGCTGGTTTCAAAAAGTTCTTTTATGTTGTGTGTATGTTGTTTGCACGCTGCTGAATGAGAATGTCACATTTCTTTTTTTTTTTAATATTTTTTATTATGATGTTGTGGGGTACAGTTAAGGGTTAGGTATACAGTTACGTTCCATTCAGGCACCCTGTTGATAAGAGGCGTTTCCCCGTCCCCAGACAGATACTTGCTACTGTCAATCCCATCTCCCTCCCCCCCATAGTTTCTCAGTACCATCAGTCATTTTCTTATAGTATTACATTGGATGTTCAAGGTCCATTATATGAGTGAAAAACATG
>NW_007228359.1:164758-187456 GCF_000164805.1 Carlito syrichta | reverse complement strand
CCAAATACTTTTTCCCAGTCTGTAGGCTGTCTCCCTTCTCTCTTGATGGTTTCTTTGGCTTTGCAGAAACTTGTCAGCTTAATAATGTCCCACTTGTCTATCTTCTCTCTTATGACCTGTGGGTTTTGGGTTTTGTTCAGGAATTGGATGCCAGTTCCAATTTCCATGAGGGTATTTCCTTCATTTTCTAAGGTTCTTATGGTTTGAGGTTTTACATTTAGGTCTCTGATCCATTTGGAGTTAACCTTTGTGCATGGGGATAGATAGGGGTCCTGTTTCAATCTTCTGCATATAGTCACATTTCTTTTATACATTCTACTGTGAAAACACATTTGTGCTGCCATGCACATTCGTGAACTTGTCTCTAGATGCACATTGGCCTTCCTTGCTATTGGACGTATACCTGCAGATTTGTCAAGTCACAAGAAATGTGTCTAACACATCAGGTACTGCCAGTGGTTTCCCCAAATGGTACCAGTTTATAGTCCTACTAGCAATGGGAGAGCTCTTCTGCTTCCATACCCTTACCATTATCAGTCAGGTTGATTTGGGTCATTCCAGCAAGTATTCATCAATGACACTTCTTTGCAGTTATTCTTTGCATGTTACTGACTAGAAATGAGATTGAGCATTGTTACCCATATTTGTCAGTCTTTTGTATGTTCACTTTTGTGAAGCGGCTTTTTAAGTCTCTCCCGTTTTTTTCTAACTAGGTTGTCTGATTTCTTGCATATTTCTCAGTCTTTAAACACTGCATTCTGAGCCACTCGACAATTTTAGCTTTGTATCGCAGCTATCTTCTTCCATGCTGTAATTTCACTTCTTTTTTCTTTTTTTTTTCATTTCTTTTTTTAAAAATTATTTTAAATTTTAAAGATGTGGGGTACAATTCAAGATTAGGTACATATTTGGTCATCGTACAGGTAAAGTTTGGGCCTCCCTTGGGTCCCCACTTCACATGGTTTGAGATCAAGCAACCTTATTGATGTTATGTGCCCCCCCAACTAGAAGTGTCCTATTCCTGCCAATTCCTTTCTTATAGTATTATGATAAATGTTTAGGGTATGCTTATAAGTGAGTTTATGTGGTACTCAGGTCTTTGTTCCTGTGATAAATCACTGAGTATTACAGTCTCTAAATTCATCCAAATTGCTGCAAAGTCCATAATTTTTTTTATGGTGATATAAAACCACAATTTCTTTATCCAGTCCATGTTTCATGGGCAGCACAATTGGTTCCATGTTTTTGCTGTTGTGAATAATGCTGCAATAAACATGCATGTACAGGTTTCTTTTTTCATAGAATGATTTGCATTCTTCTGGGTATCTTCGCAGAAGGGAGATTGATGAGTCATATGGAAGGTTGATTTTTATATTTTTTGTTTAGGGATTGCTACACTGTTTTCCACAGAGGTTATACTAATTTACACTCCCACCAACAATGTAGAGGTGTTCCTTTTCTCCATATCCTCCCCAGCATCTGTTGTTTTTTGAGTTACTAATGATGGACATTCTGACTGGAGTTAGGTGGTATCTCAGTGTGGTTTTAATTTACATTTATTTGATGATTACTGAGGCTGAACAATTTTTCATGTATCTGTTTGCTGCTCATAGTTTGTTTTCTTTTAAGAAATGTCTATTCATCCTTTGCCCACTTTTTAATAGGGTTGTTTGTTTTTTCCTTTCAGCATGTTTGAGTTACTTATAGATCCTGAATGTTAGAGCTTTGTCAGATATACAGTTGGCAAATATGTTATACCATTTGGTGAACTATCTCTGCTCACTTGATGGTTTCTTTTGCTTTGCAGAAGCTTTTCAGTCTGATGAGGCCAAATTTGTCTATCTTTTCATATATGGCATTCACTTTAGGAGAATTGGTTAAGAATTGGTTGCTTGCTCCAATGTACCTAAGAGTGTTTTCTTAATTTTCTTCTAGGATTTTTATAATTTGAGGTTTTACATTTAGGTCTTTGATCTATTTAGCACTGATTTTTGTGTGTGGTGATAGGTAGGGTTCCTGTTTTGATCTTCTGCCTGTGGTCAACCAGTTTTCCCAGCACCATTTAGTGAATAAGTTCTCCTCTCTCCAGTGGTTGTTGGAAGTTTTGGCAAAGATGAATTGATTGAGAAATTGCTTCCTGAATCTCTCTTGTTCTATTGTTCTATATGCCTATTCTTGTGCCAATACCAGGTTGTTTGTATTACTGTAGGCTTAAAGAAGAGTCTGAGAGTATGATCTTCCTGCTTTGTTTCTTTTGCTAAGGATTGCATTGGCTATTCATGGTCTTTTATGTTTCCTTATGTATTTCTTTATCATTGTTTTCAGGTCTGAGAAGGATGGTGTTGGTAATTTAATGTCTATTACATTAAATCTGTAGATTGCCTTTGGTTGGATGGACATCTTAACACTGTTGGTTCTTCCAGTTCATGAGCATAGAATATTTTCCCATTTTCTTGTGTCTTCTTTGATTTCTTTGAACAATGTTCTGTTTTTATTGCAAAGGTCTTTCATTTCTCTGGTTAAATAGCTGCCAAGATATTTCAATTTTTTATGGTTATTGTGACTGGGATTGTGCTTTGTATTTGATTCTCTGTCTGTTTGTTGTTGGTATATGAAAATGCAACTCTCTTTTGCACATTTGTTTTGTACCTTGAGACTTTACCAAAGTCCTTTAACAATGCAAGAAAGTACTTAACAGACTTTCTTGGATTTTCAAGGTATAGAATCATATCATCAGCAAAGAGTAATAACTTGATTTCTTCTTTTCCTATTTGGATAACTGATTTTCTTTTCTTGTCTGATTGCTCTGGCTAGGACACCTAACACTATGCTGAACAGGAGGGGTGAGAGTGGGCAGCCTTGTATTGTTCTGGTTGTCAGGGAAAACTCTTCCAATTTCTGTCCATTCAGCAATAATTTTGCTGTGAGTTTATCACAAATGACTCTTACTATTTTGACATATGTTCCCTTTATGCCTAGGCATTTGAGGGTTTTTATCAAGAAGGGATGCTGGATTTTATCAAAAGCTTTTTCTGCATCTAATGGTATAATTGGTTTTATATCTGTTGATGTATTTAATAATATTTATTGTCTTGCAGATGTTGAACCAGCCCTGCATCCTGGGAATGAAGCCTACTTGGTTATGGTGGATGATTTTTGAGATCTATTGTTGGATCTGGTTTGCTAGAATCCTATTGAAGATTTTTGTGTTTATGTTCATCAGGGACATTGGCCTGAGGTTCTTTTTGTTTGTTGGATCTTTACTGGTTTGGGTATCAATGTGATGAAAGCCTCATTAAGTGATTTAGGGAGGGTTCTTTCTTTCTTGATTGTTTGGAATACTTTCAGTAGGATCGGTATCAGCTCCTCCTTATATGTTTTGTAGAATTCTGCTAGAAAGCTGTGTGGTCTAGAGATTTTTTTTTTGTAGGTAGTTTTCTTATGACAGAATCAATTTCCTGGGTTGTTATTTGTCTATTTAGGGTCTCAATTTCTTTATGTTTCAAACTTGGGAGGTTGTGTGATTTCAGAAATGTCTTCATTTCATTTAGGTTTTTGAATTTGTTTCCATACAGGCGTGTATAGTAGTCTGTGATAATCATTTGTAATCTTCAGGGTCAGTTGTGACTTGATCTTTTGAATTTCTGGCTGTGTTTATTTAGGCTTTTTCTCTCTTTTTCTCGGTCAACCAGGCTAGGGGATCTGCCAAACTAGTTTATTCTTTTAAAGAAACAGCTTTTTGCATCACTAATTTGTTTATATGATACTTTTGTCTTCTACATTCCATATTTGGGCTTTTACTTTGGTTATCTGGATGGTTTTGCTGAAGTTAGGGTTTTGGTTGTCTTGTCTTTCTAGCTCCCTTAGGTGATTTGCTAGTCTGTCAACTTCTTCTCTTTCTATACTCTTGATGTGTGTTCACAGAGGTAAAATTCCTCTTTTAGAACTGCTTTTATGGCATTCCAGAAGTTTTGTAAGATGTTTTTTCATTTTCAGGAATCTTTTAATTTCTGTACTGATTTTGAGTTAATTCAGGAGTTGTCCAGCATTATTTGGTTTAATGTCCATGCCTTTGTGGGTTTGGGGAAGATTTTGTTGGTGTTGATGTTTATTTTTGTTCCACTGTGCTCTGAAAAGGTGCACGGCAGTATTTTGAACTTACAAAATTTGTTTATGGTTGATTTATGGCCAATGATGTGGTCAGTCTTAGAGTACGTTCTGAGTGGTGACAAGTAGAATGCATGTTCTATGGTTGTTGGATGGAGTTTTCTGTAGGTATCTATTAAGTCCATTTGATCAAGCATCAAGTTGAGGTTCTGGATCTCCATTTTGATTTTTTGGCCTCATTTATCTATCTGGGGTTGCTAGTGGGTTACTTAGATCCCTAAGATAGTATTAGAGTCAGTTTTTTTTTTTTAGTTTTCTTAATAGCTGATTTATGAAGGCTGGTGTTCTTGTGCTGGGGGCATGTATGTTTAAGATGCATATTTTTTGTAGATTGATTGAACTTTTTATCATTATTTAGTGTCCTTTGGCATCTTTTAAAATTTTTGATAGCTTAAAGGTTGTTTTGTCTGATATTAAGATCACGACTCCTGCTTTCTTTTGCGACCCATTCATCTGAAAATTTATTTTTCATCCTCTAACTTTGAGTTTGTGTGCATCCTTTGTTGTGATATGTGTTTCCTAGAGAGTAAATTGTAGAATTGTCCTTTAATCCAGTTTACTTTTCTATGTCTTTTCAGTAGTGCATTTAGTCAATTCACATTCATACTGGTTATTGAGATGTGAGAGTTTATCCCTGCTATGAAGCTTTTAAGAGTTATTTGTTCATGTTGTTGTTTATCTGTTTGTTGGTTTTCTTTTGATTTGGGGATTGGTATATGTGTGTGTGTTTAATTTTCCAGTTGTGATGCATGCTGTCAACACATTCTCTGTTTTCCTGGATTCTTGGGAAGAATGTGGTCGATCTTTTTTTCTCTCTTTCTTCTGTGGTTAATACCCTCTTAAGCACTTCTTGCAGAACTGATCTAGAGGCAGCATGAACTTTTGGGGATCGAATAACTGCGAAATATTTTAATTCTCCATCACTGATGAAGCTTAGCTTAGCTGTGTAGAAAATTCTTGGTTGGCATTGTTTATCTTTGAGCACTTTGAAGATTGGATTACAGACTCTTCTAGTCTGTAGTGCTCCTGTAGATGTCTGCTACTATTCTAATTGGTCTTTCTTGACCTTTCTCTTTTGCTGCCTTTAGAATTTTTTCTTTTATTCCTACTTTGTGTAATTGAATTATTATGTATTTAGGAGTTGATCTTCTCATTTGATGCCTTACAGGGGTTCTCTGAATCCCTTATGTTTGGATGGTCATGTCTCTGATGAGATGGGGTTTTCTTGAATGACTTTATGGAATGTTTGTTCCAGGGTGGTCTCTTTCCCTATCTGCCTCAGGAATGCCAATCAGGCATAAGTCCAGCTTCTTGATATAATCACAAATCACTTGAATTCTTTGTTCTGTCTTTTTAAGCTTCCTTTCTACGTTTTTAATAGTTTGGGTTAGTTTCATATCTTGGTCCTCAAACTATGAGATTCTTTCTTTTGTCTGGTTAATTCTGCTTTCCATGCTTGTCAATTTGTCATTCATTTCATTTTCTGTATTCTCTATTGCTGTCATCTCAGTTATCAACTCCTTCATTCTTTCCTCTTGCTTCTCCTCATTTCTTTTCATTCTCTCTATTAATATCTTGATATCTGGGTTTGTGGTTTGAGAACAGTCATTCTGTGGGCTCTTCGTTGTTTGTGTCCTGAAGTCTGTATTCTCAGGTGCTGTTTTTTCAGGAGTCTAGAGGGTACCTGTGCTCTTCCGTTGGTTCTTTTTTATTTGTGATTTTTTCACCCCCCCAATTCTGTTGCTCAGTGATGGGATGGTAGCTTTCACTTCTGCTTGCTCAATCCCCTATTCTTTCTTTTGTAGAGCCTCTGAACTTGTTCAGTTTTGAAGCTGGACTGGGTTTGGGGGCTGTGCAGTCTTTTTGTAATTTTGAGATTTGATTAGAGTGTAATGGTGGGAGCTATGGTTCAGACCTATCTGGAGATCACAGTATCTACTGACTGGTGTGTGGGCTTCCTGGAACCCACTTTCTATCACCTTGCAGTCTGTCCATATGGTGGGAGCTTATGTATGGCCCCTGAAAGCAAGATGGGATGAAGGAAAGAAAAGAGAAAGAAGGAGAAAGAAAACAGACAAGCACAAAAATGGTCAGATAAACAAACAAATAAGCAAAAATCAAATATACACTCTCCCACAAATATACCCATCCACAAAATAAAAGAAAGAGAAACAGGGGCAAGTCAAATCAGAAGACAGTCATTGTGTGGAGAAAGTCCCCCCACAAAAAAAGCAAAAAACACCAAACTCCACACAAAACAAAATCAAACCAAAAATCCCTCTGATGGCTGTTTCTGAAACTTCAGGTTCCTTTTCTCCACCTTCCTCTTTTTTGTAAACTATGTGTTTTTAGCACTGCTACTTTTGTCAGTGGTAGAGGTTGGGCTGGTCTCTAGCCCCTCCCCTCTGGTCTCAGCCCATTGGGCTACTCCCCATGTGGGTCCAACACCCCAAGGACTTCTGGGAGAAGGGAGGTGACTCCAGAACTCACCCCAACCCTGCTGCTTTGTCTCCCACTCTGTCTAATGTGTGTATGCTTTATCCAGTGTGAGTGGTTGGGCTTCTGTCTCTCCAGAATGGTGTAGGAGTATCCTCCCTGGGAAATGATGGCGATCCTAGAGGGTGCAGAGATCATTCTTTGGTTTCTGGATGCAGGCTGCCTAGAATTAGGTTAACTAGAGAGGGTCCCTGCCAGACTTCAAGACTGAGAAAATGACATCAACATGGCATCAACCAGTATCTTATCTTCTGGCAGGGCTCAGCTTCAGATCCTTTTTATGGTTCCCGCTGGCAGTACTTGACTGTTGCTACAGGTGGTGGTGTATGTTGGGTGCCAGGTGCTGAGAGGCTGCTGATCTCTGCTGCTTTATCCCTAAAGATTCCCTGAGAATGGCAAATGTTCCTGTGCCCTGGTGCCAAATTTGGAGCAGTGGTAAATTGGAGCCGTTTCTGCAGGGGAACTGAGTGTGCTTGATCTTGTGTCTCCTCTCAGTTGTACATTTGCTTACATACTTACACACAACAATGCAGGGAGAGTTGTCTTTATGGACAGTCACCCATGCAGAGACTCACAATCCCATCAGTCCCATCACTATCTTGTCATTTCTCCCCATTTACACTTTCCAAATGATTCCTTTGGCAAAGAGTTTTTAATAAGGTAACTACATGTATCAATCTTTTAATTTATACTATTGATTTTCAGGTTCTATAAAACATTGTATCTTCTAATATATCAAAAACTATTCTTTTACTTTATTTATTAATCATTATTATATTTTTCTTTACTATACATTGCTATAATCAATGTGGAATTACCATTTGTGTATGGTGTGTGATAAAGATCACTTTAAATGTGTCTATATAGATAGATATCCAGTGTCACAGCATCGTTTAATGAAAAAAATCCTTTACTGCTCTATAGTGATACATTTTAAATAAATATATATTCATATATGTGTACATATGTTTTGGGAGTCTCAGTTCTGTTCTGGTGGTTGATTTGTTTCTCCTTGTTTTATCATCTGACTTTTTAAATTACTATAGCTTTAAAGCTCAATATTGGAAAAAAATGAGTCCTCTCACTTAGGTTTTTTTAAAATCAAAAGTTCCTTAGTTCCTTGGCTTCTATCATTTTTGCATTTATTTTGGAATCAGATTATTGATTCCACCACAAAACTACATTTGGTGTGAAAATGAATTTAATACATAGATCATAACGAAGAAAATCAAGTGAAGCCTTCTTTTTGATGCTGAGAAATCCAATGCATGAATATAGTTGATTTTTCCTTTTACTTGGTTATTTTTTAATGTTACCTAGTGGTTTTCTGTGTATTTTGCATGCAGCCTTAAATAATTCATTAGTATGCTTTTGATATTTGGAGATTGTGCTTCTTAAATTACCACTTTTCAACTTTAGTTTCAAATATGTAATTATGATTTATAAATTATTCTTGTATCAAGTAGCTTTGCTAAATTCATTAATTTTACTAGCTTATCTGTAGATGATTTTGTCAGTGCTAACAAAGTACATCCTTAAGAATGTCACTTTTTTCTATTTAAGCAATTATATCATATGTGAGGGATGATTAATGTCTTCCATTTGAATATTTATTCATTCATTCACTCACTCATTCATTTTCTCTTGTATTACACTGGCAAAATCCTCAAAAACAATGCATAGCTGAAGTAGTAATGTAGGCAAATATTCTTGTTCTGTTTATCAAATGCAAAGCTTTTAACATTTCAACATTAAATAAGATAACTGTTTGAAGTTTTCCTATATACACTTTGTTAGATTAAGCAAATTCTTTTTTATTCCCAAATTACTAAGAGGCTCTTATTAATTAATCAATTTATTTATTTACTCATTTATTTATTTTAGAGATGGGGGTCTTGCTATGTTGCCGAGGCTGGTCTTGAGCTCCTGGCCCCAAGCCACCTCTCCAATCAACCTCCTAAAGTACTGGGATGACAGGTATGAGTCACCATAGCCAATCCAAATGTCCTGTTAGAAATGAATATTTAGCTTTATCAGATACGATTTTTGCATCAGCTAGGTGACCCTTTATTGTTCTCTTCATTTTGTGTCTATGGAGAATCCTGCTGCTTGATTTATTCCCTCTTTTTCTAGGTGGGCCTCCTCTTTATTGTTTCCAATTGTCACATACCGACATATTAAACAACTGGTACCTCTGAGGTACTGGTAAATCAGGAGAGCCACAGTCTATAAACCAGGGAAGCCTTGTGGACATACAGAAGTTGATATCAGCTGCTCAGCTCCACCTCTTCAAGGACTATGTATAATCAAATTTATCTTGTTAATGTCTTCACTAAAATTTGTGCCCATGTGCTTCTAAGAGCAAACGTTTATTTTCTTTCCATGTACTTGAAAAAGAGGTTTGTATCAAGGCTATGAAGTGAAAGGAAAATAATGTGTCTTGAAAAGTGTCTGTTTAACTCTCCATTGCTAGAGTTGAACGCATTTTGTCCTTCAATGTTTGGTAGAACTTTCCAGGGAAGACAGTGGAAACTAGATAGTGTGTATATGTGTGTGTGCACATATATGTGTCCAAATGTTTTTGATTACTAATTCAAATGAACAAATATAAGAAAATCCATTTGCCAATATGCCACACTAGTCTTAATAAGTCATATTTTGGAATAAATTTGGGTATTTCATATACATTTTAATTCATTGAGATAAAGTCATAAATTATCCACATTATCATCTTATTTACTTTCTGATAGTGAATGATCTGAAGTGATATACCCTTATCATCTTAGATATAGCCTATTTTTACTTCATTGGACCCTCTTTGGATTTACTTTTTTTTTCTTCCTAACCTCTTGAGATTTTTATCCTCTCTCTTTTCTACTATAAACATACTACATACAAGAGTGTAAGTTTTCCTCTAAATAACATTTGGCTGTATACCACGGTTTTTGATGTGTAGCCATTTTTCTTATTCAGTTCAGTTTTTCTTGACCTAAGGCATATTTGGAGGTATGCATTTTAATTTTGAAACATCTGTATGTGTTTTTGCTATTAGCTTATCTTAATTATTGTGGTCAATGAACGTATTGTTTATAATTTTAATCTTTTCCATGTTTTGAGTCTTTTTTTATGATGTAAATATTATATAAAAGATTTCATGTGATTGAATAAAATGTATATTGTGTATTTCATATTTTGAGTTTAGCATTTTATATATGTTAATTAGATGAAGTTAACCATGTTGCTTAAATATTACATATTTTAGCAATATTTGTGAAGTTGTTTTTTTTTTTTTGAGTTTTGAGTCTCATTCTTATCGCCCAGGCTGGAGTCCAGTGGCATGCCCACGGCCACCGCAACCTTGACTTGCTGGGCGTAAGTGATCCTTCAGCCTCAGTCTTCCAAATAGCTGGAACTATAGACACACACCACCACGCCTGGCTAGTTTCTTTTTGTGTGTGTGATTTACTATGGAGACGAGGTCTCACCAAGTTGCCCAGGCTGGTCTTGAACCCCTGGGCTCAGGCAATCTTCTCGCCTCAACCTCCCAAAGTGTGCTGGAATTACAGGCCAAGCCACCGTGGCCGGCCTATTTTTTTTTTTGTTATTAAAAAAGGGAAAACAAATCTCTCAATATGATTGTGGGTTTGTCTTTGCTGACATTTGGTCAATTTTATGCATTCTATGTTTGAAGGTATGTTTTTAGTTGTATATTAATTAGAATTGCAAAATATTTCTGGTGAATAAATTCTTTTTATTTTCAATATCTTCTATGCTTTCTGCTAAATCTAGTTTTTAAATAAAATTAATGTAAGTATTCTCCTGTGGTTGGAGCTTAAATGATATATATCTTTTATCATTCTTTGACTTTTAAACTTTTTGCATCCTTATGTATTAGACATGTTTTATTAAAATAGAGGTCTGTTTTGTTTTGTTTTCTGTTCAGTCTGCCAATATTGTCTTCCCATCGGTGCTTTGAGTTCACTTTACATTGAATACAAATATTTAGATACTTTATTTTAAATCTGCTATTTTAATCTCTTTCTCTTTCTCTCTGGTGACTTGAAGCTGGAATACTGTTTAGACAAGTGATTGTTTTATTTTAATTTCTTCCTTATCATACTGCTCAAACTTTGTTATTTTACCTCAAAATACACAAACCCATTTCCAGCTGCTGGGATACTCTAGAATGCAACATTTGTATCTCTAGCACATCATGCTGACAAAGACGCAGCAAAGCTTCTGAGATGCCTCAATGAAGAAACAGTGTTTTCAGATGCTGGGTTGTTATTCTGAATTATTTCTTTCTTTGCCTCTGAATTAAGTTAATTAATTAGTTGTATGATGCCTTTGATGCTTCTATACACACTTTATTATTATTTGCTGAGGTATACTAGGCATGCTCAGTGTAGTGCTTGCCCAATTTGTTGTCTACTATTACTGAAAGCAAAAGTCTTCACAGAATATTTGAAAATATAGACACGCTCTGACTTTATGAATTTACCTCTTTATAGACTAAGGGAAACTGGTACAGCTATAGAAATCTTCAAATAGTCAATATGAATTAAATCAATATGTCATTAAAATCTTTCCTTAAAATGTTCTATGTGGTAATTTTTTTCTCTGCAGTGTTCTATTAAAAGAAAAAAAGTCTCAAGTTGTGAGCTATAAATCTCATTTGTAACATTTCTGCTTAAAATAGGTCAATATAACTTTCAGTTTTTGAAGACTGACAGCTAAGCAGAGTTTCCTGTAAAATGCAGAGTATTGTACTTTAGTTCATTTTTTGTCTTTTCTTTTCTTTTTTTTTTGAGTTGGAGTCTCACTCTGTCACCCAGGCTGGAGGGCAGTGGCACGCTCTCAGCCACCGCAGCCTCTATCTGCTAGGCTCAGCTGACCCTTCTGCCTCAAGCTTTCCAAGTAGCTTGAACTACAGGCATGCACCACTATGCCTGGCTAATTTTTTTAAAAATTTTATTGTAGAGATGATATCTTGCCAAGTTGCCCAGGTTGATCTCAAACCCGCAGGGTGAGGCAGTCCTCGCACCTTGACCTCCCAATGTGCTAGGATTATAGACTTGAGCCACAGCACCCAGCCCATATATTTTTTTCTTAAAAATGTTATTATTCTCTAAAATTTCAATTATCTAACAATGTTGCTAATGAAAATATGTCATTTTAATGTATACTCTAAAGAGAAAAAAAAATTGTTCTTTAATAACTGACCTTATAAAAAATTAGCTCCTTGATCAGTCCTTAATGTTGGCTATCAGTAATTCTGAACATCTACTGGGATATTGTTTCTCACTACCTAAATGTGTCTATCCATCCCTCTGTACCTATGACTTAGGAATTTTGCAAAGTAACACAGATTTTGAATCATAAAATTATAATTAAAATGTATGAGTATAGATGAGAAAGTCAATACAAGTCTAACTTACATTTCTTAAATATTAATAAAAATATGCAATAGAATCAAGTTCTATAGCTTTAAGATAAACCATAAACCACTTTTTAATATTAGGCTCCCTTGGTAAAATATCTCATCATGTAATTATAAAATTTAAGTTATGTGGCACACAATCTACCATGGAAATATTTCTTCCTTGAGTGTCATATTCTGGTCTGAAACAAATCTGGTCTATCAATAAATAATATCATTTGATTCCACATATTTAAAACAGACATACAAATGTTTGAAGTGTATAAAATTAACATACCCCAAGAAGCACATGCATCATCAATATAAAATACATGACAGCTTTAAAAAATAATATTATGTGGGATGCTTTCCTCTTAGTACATTGTGTATCAGTAATACACAATAGGAGAAATAAGGTATCCACCTTTGAAAATCACTGATATGTTGCACCACTTTTTACTGATGTGGAGTCCTGTTTATCAAATTTGCCAGTGCTTGTAAAACATAATAAAGATATGGGGCAACTGTTCTTTAACTGTTAAGGATTTAAGACAAGAATTTTAAGTAGATAAAGGGAGATTTCACATGAAAATCAAGTAAGACTATAACCTGACTTGAGCATACACATCCACAAATATATATGGGTAAATGTTTTCTTGAATCGTTTCAGCACTGCATGCAAAACTAAATAGTGTTGTTGGAAGGTGACTGGACTCGCTGCCAAACAGCAAGAGCTTCGCCAGGATCCTGACTGGGTCTTCCGTGAAGGTGGAGCATGTGTGGGCCCCGGAGTTTGAAGGATGTGGCCCCTTGCCTGGTGACCAGAAGATCCCCCTGGTAATTGTTACCCTGATCCTGCAGCCCTCATTGGAAATGCGTTTCAGGAGTGCTGGTTCACCCTTGAATTTCATCCCAGAAAACAAGCAGTTCCATGTTCTTTCAGTTGGGATAGGCCACCTTGCTTCAGGCCAACTCCTTTCTAATTAAATTGCCAATTTTAATGTATAAGAATATCAAGGATTTTACACTTTTTTTGTATAGTAAATGCCACTTTTTTCTATGAGAAAACACTCATTTACTTCTTTGGAACATTTTTAGAAATTTAATATCTTGAAAAATTTTGTCAATAACTAATACTATTTGCATATTTATGATTATTCTGCATATATAAAAATATATTTTGAGAACTTTTTTTGTGTAATAAGGGTTAAACATTGAAATATCATTGAATAATTGAAATTATTATAATATCTTCGTGCATAATTCTTACTCTTTCAAAACATTCTTTGAATGAAACAAGAAAGCTGTCAAGATTAAATAAACATTTTACCAATGCGTATTAATAAATGTGAAAAAGCTATGTCTTACTTCTAATATGCAGAGGAAAACCATGGAATATTATTTTTGCACTGTTTAAAGACCTTCTAACCAGAAGGACAGAGGCATCAATTTTATGTAAAAAATGGCATAAGCAATAACTTTCATAGGTCATGAAATACTGGAGGAAAACTAATCCTATAAAGTATGAGAAGAGTTATTAATACAATGTTGAAAAAAATGCAAGTTAAATAATTTTTATATAATTCAGCAATGATACTGTATTAAGAAGAATCAATGAAATGTCAAAACATCTCAAAAATAAGCCATGTAACAGACTATAGTCCAATGAATTTTTATTGCAAGTCATTGAGATTGTCCTATGTGACACCTGAAGTTTAATTGCTAGCATCTATAAGTTGCTTAAGGAATAAAAAAGTCATATAGAAAGTGCTATTGTAACATAATTACTAGGGATGACTATGAAGAGATTTCCATCATTCATATTCCTTAGAAATTATTTTGCAGAAAAAAATTAATTGGCAAATGTCAATGCTCCTACAACATGAAAACAACAGTTATGATTAGTACATAATATGGTTTTATAGCACTTCAGATATCTCATAAAGTATTTCAACTACTTATTTCTTTACTACTGAAAATTTATCTATAAAAATTAGTAAATTATAAGGCGGGACCCCCACCCTCCAAAACAGAATTATCTATTGGGGGGCGGGCTTTGTGTAGTACACTTAGAATATGTTCCTCTGGATCAAAGTGTCAACCAGAGTTTTTATTTGGTAGTTTTGAGAAGGTTGCATCACAATTTGCAGAAGAAATGTCCTGAGTTTTGGCAAACAAGTAACTGGTTCTTCCGCCATGACAATGCACCTACCCACACTATGCTGAGTATTTAGCAGTTTTTGGCTAAAACCAGCTAGATGCCTAAGCCCCACTTTGCCTATTCACCCAATCTCATCCAGAATGACGTTTTCTTGTTTCCCTGGATGAAAAAAGTTCTCAAAGGGAAATGTTTTCTTGATGTAGATGAGGTGAAATAAAAATGGCAGAAGCACTAAAAGGTATCAAATTGCCAAGTTCAAAAAGTGTTTGAGCAGTGGAAAAAGCATCTCAATAATGTATTGCATCAAACAGAGAGTACTTTGAAGATGCCTGAAGTTTAAACATGTAAGGATAAATACACAATTTTTTATTAATAAAACCCATTTATAAAAAAACTCCTCATATTTGGAAGAGTGTGAATAATAATATTTGTGCCATCATTTAATTTAATATCTACCCTTTCAATGACAGATTTCATAAACTACAATACTGAAAAATAACTTTAATATCTAATCCACGTAGAAGTAAGACATGTTTCTAAAAATTATTTAAATATATATTTATTATTGTTTTACAATACTAATGACTTTTTATTGCATTAATTAAAATCAAGGGTAAGAGTTATACTTCTAGGTAAAAATGCAGAAGGATATTCATTATCATTATCTTTACTTCTAACAAAAAGGCGGAAAGGAGTTAATGAATAAAATAAAATTATATTTTTCTAGAAGCGATTAAGGAACAGTGGGTACAAAAAGGCTTGGCTTGTGTAATCCATAGTGGTATACATCCTTCACATGCAAATGGAAAATCATGGTATCTTCCACATATAGGGCAAGCAGAAGTGTGAGCTTGTGACAGACTAGAGACTGACAACTTTGCAGCACTATGGAGAAGTAAGTCAAGCTTTAGGTGACAGTATGAGATAATGGGACGGTTTGTTATTTGGAAAGCTTCAGATGGAAAAATCAGTAGCTAAATCCCACCATTCTGTCATCTGCCCATCAGACTGTAACCAAGGAAGTAGAAGTAGAGAAGTGTAAATCAAATAAAATGTATGTAATATCACATTCTCAATGTGTTTGGATTCTGAGATCAGGGTGTATTTGAATCCAAAGTTGAAAAAAAAAAATCTGAAACTAGATCAGCTCTCTCTCAGATCAAACCATAAAGCATATAAACCATATAAAGTTAAGGTCCCTGGTGATAGTGGCACAGAATTTAGAGATTTTTTTTTCACCTGATGGGAACTCAATCCAAATAAACTTGTGTCCCAGCCTCAGCTCAAGTTAATCTCAAAGGCAGCAAAAGAATGAACCTTTCATTATAAAACACATTTTATTCTTTGTTGTCTTTTTAAAAAACAACATCTGGAGTAAAATACAACAACAATATATATATAAGAAGAAAGAAGGAAATGCAACCCATAATCAAGAGAAAAAAATAACCAATAGAAGAAGACCCATGGGTGTTCACATGCTAAATTAACATTAAAGGACTTTAAAATAGCTTTTAAAATATTTTTTAAAATACAGAAAAGAATAGACGAAGAGACAAAAATTCATCAGTGAAGTGGAAACTCTAAAAAAACAAAATGAGAAAATCAGAAAGGAAAGAAAATGAATTCAATATATTGGATGGGCTTAACATTGCAGGAATGGGAATCAATTAATTTAAGGGCATATAAAGAGTAAGCCAACTGAAAGTAGCCAATTTGAAGATCACAGGAAAAAAATGAAAAAAAGAAATAGAGAACAATTGAACTTTGAGAAAATATCAGGCAGCCTAACGTATGTGTTATTGAAGGCCCAAAGGATAGGAAAAAAGAATGGAATCGAAAAAAAAAAAATGATAGACATGAATTTTACAACTATGGTGAAAAACATCAGTCCACAGATCCAAGTATCCCAGTGAACTTCTAGCATGATAAATAAAGATGAAATATGACTTAAACAGATCAAATTGATGAGAACCAAGATTAATAAAACAAATTCGTAAAGTCATTAAAAAAATCCCCACAATACACTGAAATAGGAGAGAAACTACAGAGTTTTTTTTTCTTAATAAACAAATGAAACCAGAAGACAATCTAATGCCATCTTTAAAATACAGAACAAAATACCCTAAACCTACAATTTTATCTCCAGGTAAAATATATTAGAAATGAAACCAAATAAGATACAGATGTTTAGATAAAAGTTGAAGAATGTGTCACCAATTATCGTGTACGAGTAATTGAAATGTTTAGATTAAAAGAAGGCTGTAGTCGGGCTTGGTGGCTCAGCCTGTAATCCTGTGCCTCGGGAGATTGAGGTGAGTGAATTGCCTGAACCCGTGGGTTCGAGAACCGCCTGGGTAAGTTGGCGAGACTTCATCTCCACAATAAATCAAAAAACTAGCCAGGCGTGGTAGCGCGCTCCTGTAGTTCCAATTTGGAAGGCTGAGGTGGATGGATCGCCGGAGCCCAGCAGGTCGAGGCCGCGCGCCAGTCTGGGTGACAAAGTAAGACTCCAAGTCAAAAAAAAAAAAAACCCAAAATAAAAAAAGAACAAGGCTCTACAGAAATCAGTGAATACTACTGGAAATTAGAAACACATGTACAAGAAAGCACCCCTCAAAAAACAACTGATTTTTTTTGTTTTTTTTGAGGGTGGGCCGCTTGTAATACAGGTTTTCCCCCCTAGGTAAGTGTTCTAGGAACTCATCTGGTGTATCAGTGTACCAGATTGCATTGTGAGAGGCTGCGTTTTGGTTCAGTGAATAAATGAATCAAGTTAATGAATGGTTTATTCTTTTTCTTTCATACAAATCAGGATTTTTATTTATTCATTGTTTCTTGCGTTTTTTTAACTCTTCATTTTTTAATTTATTATTTTATTATTTCCCTTGTGCATTCTTTTGATTTACTTTCTTGTTCCTTTTCTAGGCTTTTGGTTTGAGTTCTTAGTTCATTCTTATTCATTCTGTAATTTTTACTGGATTTTTTTTTTTGTTTTGAGTTGGAGTCTCACTCTGTCGCCCAGACTGGAGTGCAGTGGCCGCTCCTGGCCACCGCAGCCTCAACTTGCTGGGCTCCGGCGATCCTTCCGCCTCAGGCTTCCAAGTAGCTGGAACTACAGGCGCGCTACCATGCCTGGCTGATTTTTTGATTTATTGTAGAGATGATGTCTCGCTCCTCAGGCAGGTCTCAAACCCGTGGGCTCAGGCAATCCACTCACTTCAGCCTCCCAAAGGCGCGGGATTACAGGCTGAGCCACTGAGCCCGGCAATTTTTACTTATAAAAGTATGTAGTGTATCAAACTTCTTCTGATTAATCTTTTGAATATACAGATTATGACATACTGTTTTTTATTACCATTTTGCTAGATATTAGATCATTTTAAATTATTTATATCCTTTCACATAAGTATTCTTTAACAGAAGATAATATTATTAAGCAAAATTACAAACATATATAATGGTATTATAAAAATTTGGAAGTAAACTATAGAAGAAGAGTAGCACCAAGAATGGGAGGGAATGTTGGTGGAATTAGAATATTCTAAGGCTTTATGTTATATCTAGAATGATATAGTATTAATTCACAGCAGATTGTGAGAATTTAAGGACGTGTATTGTAATCACTAGAGCACTTAAAAATAACCTGTAGTTATAGCTGATAAAAAAGAAGACATAAAAAAGGAACATTGAAAGAAAAAGTATTTGAATAACCAGAACAAGACAGAAAAGGAGGACGAAATGAGTATAAGATAGAACAAATTGTAAACAAACTGCAAGATGGTAGAGTTAAATTAAACCACATCCATAATTATATTAACTACTAGTGGACTAAATACTCCAGTAAGAGATAGCTATTGCCAATCTGGATTACAAACAAACAAACAAACAAACAAACAAAAATCTCAAGGAATGTTATTTGTAATAGAGCTACTAAAGATTTAAGAACACAGGTTGAAAATTAAAAGTGAACTAGATAAATAAAATGTGGCACACATATGCAAGAGAGTATTTACATAGCTATAAAAAGAACAAAATCATAGATTTTGCAGCAATTTTGATGGAGTTGGAGACTACAATACTAAGTGAACTATCACAGAAACAAAGAACTGAATACCACATGTTCTCACTTGTTAGTGGGCCCTGAACATTAGTCACATTAGCACAAGGGAGGGGTCAGCAGTCACTGGGCACTGCTAGGGGAGGGAGGGAGAGAAGAATCTGGGGGTGTGTGATGACACAAAGGGTCCCTGTCCACTACCAGATGGAGCAAGGGTCAGTCAGAAACCCATTCACCTTCATGCAATCTACTTATGTGGTTAATCCTCACTGTCACCCCACATCCATCTAAAAAAACTTAAGGGACAAAGTAATTCTAAATGTGTACGCATCTAGGATCTGTCTTTCTAAATAAATAAAGCCAAATTAACATTGTTTTAAGAATTTTGTACAAGAAAACTAAGTTATGTATTGTATTGTGAACTTTCTCAGTTACACGCTTGGTTAAAAAATATTTCAGTCCGTTTGTGCAGTTATTGCAGAAACAATAAAATCGATTTGAGAGTGTTTGTAAGATATTTACACCTATTATTATTAAAGAAACATAGATGAATGAAGCAAGCAATTTTATTAATAACTAGAATCAAAATTATGCTGTTTCCAATCTATATACTTTTAGTTGTTGAAGTTTAATTTTTAAAAATCTATGTTTTGAAAATTAAATATCAAATGTATATATTTCTCTTAAAGTTGCTTGTTGCACTTCAGGATTACTCTGATACTGTCCTCTAAAGTTTACTATTAAACTGTTAAATGCTGTATTTTCTCTTCCTTTTCACCTATTTAAAATATTGACTGCAAGATTAATTGTATCTGTCTATATGTAGTAGGTCACAAAGTGAAACATTTATTTTCTGTGGTATTTAGTTACTACTCCACATCATTCTATGATGCAGAAATGTAGTTGATATTACCACTTAAAGTTCTAAGAACCACCTTCCCTCTAGAATCACCTTCCCTCTTTTTAAAATGTAGTTTGTAAGCTGTTATTTACCCTGACTTGTTATTCCTATTTAAATTAAGGTTATCTATCCCTTCTCTTGTCATAGACAACGATGAATAGCTTATTCTTACTTATACTAATTCTTAGTCAAACATCTAATTTAAATTTTGCATATGTTCTTTCATTTCTGTCTAATTTGGTCTAATATAGGATATGATCCTTTTACTTCTTCTAAATTCAAAGTTCTTAAAAATAGACATGTATCTGACAAGTCATTGTATCTTCTAGCTTTAAAATGCACTTTTTTATAAAATACTTTTGTGCTTATTTTTATTATGATTAGGGAACTTTAAATTATTTTAAAATTAGTGTAAATAATTTATTATTAATAAATTATAACCAGGCATGGTGGCTCACACCTGTAATCCAAGTAGTTTGGGAGGCATTGGCAAGAAGATTGCCTGAATCCAAGGATTAAAGACCAACCTGAGTAACTTGGCAAGACCTCATCATTACAATAAATAAAAAAATTAGCCAGACATTATGGCACTCCTGTAGTTCCAGCTACTTGGAAGGTGGAGGTGGAAGAATTGTCTGAGCCAGAAGACTGAGGCTGTGGTAGTCATGAACATGCCACTGCACTCTTGCAAGATATTGGCTGAAATGGGAGGGTATGTTGGATCTGATAAATTTAATGTCTCCTTTGAGTTTCTAGCAAAAGTTTCTGCTAAATTGTTATTGCGCCACGTTTCATTTTCATGAATTTTCTTAAATATGTTTCTCTAATGTTCTACTATTGCATATTTTAGTCTACATATTAATTTCTGAGAGGCATGCACAAACATCAGTTTCTCATGTTAACCATACAATTTCAGTTTTTTATTGTAACTGCATCAATTTTTCTTTCCCTGTTTTGAAGCTCAATCATTGTTTTGTTGAGCTTTATGCTTATACTTAAACTTATGTAAAATATCACAACAAATTTATTTTAATTACTTCTGCTTGAATTTTTTTGAATTAATTTTGCCACTCATATTTTTTCTGTATATAATAATATGTCTTCTTGTTTAAAATGGCATAAAGCTAGTATTTTGTTTTGTTTGTGTCAGTCTTCAGGGATTTTTTAAAATTAAGAAATAAGACATTTATTCATCATGCATTTGAAAGTGAACAATTAATTTCTAAGTTTCAAAATATTATGCTCTTGAAGGAACCAGAATATAAGGCTTTCAAATTCAGTAAAGTAGAAAAAATACAGATGAAGAGCCATATGCCCCCCTCTCATCCCTGATTGATTAGGAGAGTGGATGAGCTGCTTATCAGAGATGAGTAAGAGGGATGACTGGTCTCTTAGACCACCTGAACTGCCAGATTTTGGAGAGGACAGTAGTACTAATAAATACCTGTTGTGAAAACAGAGTAGAAATGATTATGGCTCATTCCAGATAATTATATCTTGAAGCAAAAGTCTATTAAGGGAGATAGTAGTATAGAGGTTATCTATATTTTCTTGACTTAAGATAATGTGGGTGGGTGCCTCTGAACACAAAGGAAACTGGTCAGGTATTTGATAAAGCAATCTTTTTGGAAAAAGTGCATTTCAACCATGCTTCTGAGAAGGATGTAGAAATTAGTTGAGGGAAAAAACTGATGCCAAAATGTGGCCCTTATGAGAGAGCACAGAGAGCAGCAAAAGCATGTGCAGTAGAATTCATCTGAAGTCTTATCTATCTCAACAGACATTCAGATCATGAAGAACAAGCTATTCAATGAGTAGAACCGGGCTGGGTGCCTCCAAGACCAGAAAGCATCATTCTGCAATTTGGATGACAAAACTACAAGGTGACCGTAGATCAGATGACTTCTGCACTTCAATGATCTGACACCAGACTCCCAGAATTGAGATGCCCTCTAGAGGAAGGGAAAATAAGAAATAAGGAATTTCTTATTTTTGAATTAGAACCACCTCCTAAGCTCTTTCACTAGATTCAATTATTTGCTATCATGCGGAAACTGAAACTCAAACTAAAAACATGGGACTTTTCTAAAGCTTTGAAACAAAAAAATGGTATAATCTTTGTTTACCAAACTTTCTGGCCTAGGAATTGTGCCTTCTGTAGGAAGTAAGGCATCCTGCTGGGAATATGTTTCTTTCAGGGTCATAAGTGGCTCTTTCTTCAATCCATTTCATTGGTTAACTCAACAAGGAGATCACACCAGCGTAGTGAGCTCCTCAGGAGAGATGTGAACTCTCTGGCAAAGGCATAAAGCAGAAAGAGCAAGAAAGATATAAATGTCAGCAAAGAGCCAGATAAATATGTAAAGGTGAATAAATACCAGTAAACATAATCTTGTGTGTATTCTGTGTGACCTTTGTTGTGACTGAGTTGTCACTGCAGTTAGTCAAATTCAATGGGAAACAGGTCAACAGATATTATTTTCCATGTATGTTCATGTATATTTTGTAATATGTTATGTATGAGGTACACCTTAATAAAAAGTCACAGTTCATTATAACAATTCTAATCTTCTAAATTTTTTATATTCTACTTAACAATATGGATTGCAGAAATATTTTGGGATGTTGACTCTCTAAGAAAGCTAATTTTCTCTTATCAATTTGCATATAGGTAAATATATGTGCAATATATTTGAACATATAAATATGCAATATGAAAATTAGAATGATAAAACAGCCCATAGAGCTGATAGTAGTTTACATTGTATGAAAGGAAAGTGGCAATTTCACATGTAACTCCCTTGGTGAATGTCTCCAACAAAAAGGCGGTTTTATCAAATACCTGGCTAGTTTCCTTTGTGCTCTAGTTTCTTACTCAGACTTGACTCTAACAGTGGATTTAACATCTGAAAGTCTGAGAAGGCTTCCTGTGCCTCTTTATGAAGTCTTTAATCATGCAAGACACTTCTAAAACTTTAAAGTGAATTGGGATCACTTGAGGATATTGTTACAAAGCAGATTCCAGGGCCCCTTAACCAAACATTCTAATTCAGTGTAGCAGGTAATGCCTCTGCTTCTGGTCTGTGGACCACACTTTGACTAGTGCTGACTCAATTCACTTCTTTCCTTATGGCTCTATCTAGCTCTGATGGAGCACACACTTGGACTGCACTTTTACTTACAGTTTTTGTAACCTCTAAGAGCTTATTTCATGAGGTGCCTCTTTAAACTTTCCCTTCTCTCAGCTCTTTCCTCTAAGATTGGAAACATCTTTTTAAAGTAAAAACAATGCTCCCCTCTCTTGTTTCACCCTCTTTTCTATTGTTTTTCTCTGTGCCTAACTGCGGGAGTCCCGCCCCGCAAGGGTCGTGAGATCTCCTGAAGGAGAGACGGGTAGGTGAAAGACGAAAACATTATATCCGGACACCTGCTTCTTGAACAGATGACAATTTAATGTTAGTTAACACAGAGCTTTTATACCATTCGTAAAGGGGCAA
>NW_007228359.1:122103-164581 GCF_000164805.1 Carlito syrichta | reverse complement strand
AAAACCCTGTAAACATTTAGATAATGAGTCTTATTCATAAGACCAAAAGATGATAGTTTTAGTCCAAAGTCCCAAATTACAGTCCTTGAACTGTCTCCAGAAAGTTTAGCAGTAGTCTTCCTTCTGGGGCTTTATGGCCTTCAGAGTTCTGTAATCGCCTTTCTTGTCCAGATGTCTTCGTTACTTTTCTCTTATCCTGCAGTGCTTGTTTCTAAAGAAAACTCAAAAGAAGCTTTTTGTAATGTTTCCCAGGCCCCCAAGGTTGCTTTCTGTCTTTAGCTAAGTTATCATAAAAGTGTCTGATTAGTATATTATGAGTTCAGTGAAAACCCACTCTGTAAATGTTAACTTAGAGTTTTAACTATTGAATTAAGTAAAAACCTTAAAGATAATCTTTATCCTAAGTTAGTGAAAACAGTGTTATAAATCACCTACATAACTCCTAGATAAGTGTTAGAACTTATAATGAACTCATAATAAACTTACTATAAACTTGTGCTTCTAAAGAACCTTATGTTTAAACACTAGACTGCATAATCCTAAATCAAATAAGGAGTGAATATACTTATATCATTTATTACTTAAGTAATATCTAATAACTTATAACGAAGTGAAAGAAAACATTCTTGATGTGCTTCAGAGTTTAACCCTTGCATATGTTAGAAAAGGCCAAGCGGCATAGTGGGAAAATGAAAAAATGAACCATGATATTCTCAGGTTAGCTGTGAGTACTTCACATAAACATGCTATTTTCTTCTTCCATGACTGCACAAAATTTCTTCAGCCGTACCAACAGCAAGGATGGAAGATAGAAGGGCCTCAGCTGCCCGGACTCGCTTTGCGGCCGGGGGGTCCTCAGTGCACCTGGACTTTGTCAATCAGACGGGCCTCCAAGGTTGGCTCCCAACACCCCACCTCATTTTTCCCCCACCAAACATGTTGAAGGCTCTGTCAGTCATCCACCTCAATTCTTTCTCATTTCTGTCAGTCATCCACCTCAATTCTTTCTCGTGTCCTGATAACTCAAGGATTTTAATCTGCCCCAACTAATGCTGTATTGGAATGACTCTGATAATCAACCCCCCATCAAATGCAATGGGTTCTTGCAGTCCTTATTTTGTTGTACCTCCGTCCGATGAAGTTATTGTTTTTACTGCGGGTGTCTTGTTCATCTGAACTCTGTCCTCTTGGCTCTTATTACCAAGTACTTTCATTGCTCTTATCTTTTGAGACCTTGTTTTTCTACTTTTTACAAAATCCACCTCTTGCTTGAATCTTGGGTCTTATGGTCTGTCTCCTAGCTTTGCTCTGACATCCTTCCTGAGTTTCAGACTCAAATGCATAAGTGCTAGCTTGGATTTCTCACAATCAAGTGCAGCATATCCAATAATTTTCTTTCCATTTCTATTTTTCTTGTCTCGGTGTGTAGAACTGTTCTACTGTCTCTAATCGTGAAAACCAGATGGACTGAATTCAATCTAGTGTCCCAGCAATCTCCATGTCTATCCATTTTTACTTAAAGATTTTCCTTCCTAGCCCTATGTTTATGTTCAAGCAAGCATCATCCCTCATTGGGATTATTTTCTTTTGTTCTGTTCTGGTTTTTTTTTTTTTTTTGAGTGTGAGTCTTACTCCACTGCCCAGGCTGGATCACAGGGGCATGCTTAAGGCCACCCCGGTGTTGAACTGCTGGACTCCCGTGACCCTTCTGCCTCAGCCTTCCAAGTAGCCAGAACCGCAGGAGTGAGCTACCAGGCTTTACACGCCTGGCTAATTTTTAATTTGTTGTAGAGACGAGTTCTTGCCAGGTGGCCCAGGTTGGTCTCGAACCTGCAGGTTCAGGCAATCCACTCATCCTGGCTTCCCAAAGTGCTGGGATGACAGGCTAAGCCACTGAGCCCGGCCTCATTGGGACTATTTACTGTGTTCTTCTGATTGTCCCTGCATCTTTTCTTGCTTGACCTCTTACTTTACACAATTGTAGACAAAATGAATTATGTATCACAGTAGTCATGGCCACTTACCTCAAATTATTCCAAGAACCATGCCCCTCAAAGTCATTAGCCTGACAAATGTTGACCCGATCCCATTTATTTCTCCAGCCTCATTTCCAAATATATCTTACTTTGCCCCATGTCTGCCAGTAATCATAAACACACACTGCTGTCTTATGCCTCTCTAGTTCTGTTCACTTAGAATGCACTTTGCTTTGTTTCTTCTTATTTAACTTTTAATATAGAAAAATGTACAGTTAGGAAACACTCATCAGTAATTAAATAACACTACCATTTTCTCATATTTGTAACACATGTAGATATGTGTAGTGTGCAATTATTAAAAGCATAGACTTAAGAATCAGACAGTGCAGGTTTACTACTAGCCAGCCATGTGGTCTTAGTTTTGTGACTTGAGTTTTCTGTGCCTCAATTTCCTTATTTAAAAAACAGGAGTAATAGTCGATTTTCTATAGGCACCATGAAAGAATTAAATTAATTCATATGTTAAATTATCCCATATATTCTGAAAATGAGCCATTAATAAACATTTTAGAACTACTATTTCCTGCCAAGACTTGTTTTTGAAGTCACACTAGGTTTTTACATTAGAGTTATGCACCTGGCACCCGCCTCCACTCCTGACTTTCACAGTTGCAGTGGGTGTTCACTTAACTCCCGTTTGTCTTGGTTTCTCCATATTTAAAATGTGTATAGTTATTGACAGTCTTCAAAATAATATTGTGAAAATTATTGAAAATAATAATATGAAATAAATGTTTATGTTCAGCAAATGCTGACTTCATTATAATTATTATTAGTTTTATAAGAATCAAATTCCTTCCTTCATTCATAAAATGAACCATCTCACTCTGTTTATGTTTCACAGACCTTAGCAGCATTGTTTTGTAATTTTTTCCAAAATTATTTTTCAAATAAAAATAGTTTTAAAAATAAAATTGATAAGACACAGTATTGCTAGTTTTGCTTTTCTAAGTGATTACTGCTGTTGGTTTTTCATGTTTCAATTTATTCAGCAAATCTGCTGACTCTACATTTGTATGTATATTCTTTTGTTTTTTTCTGAATAGACAAGAGTATCATTTTGAGAGAAGGAAAAATTAGCTTTTTTATTTTCCGATCTTTTACTTGATTTTGTTGGCTTCATCGTTTGGCTTAGATTTATAATAGAACTGGAGGCAAGATGCTCTTCCTGCAAACTTTGGTCAGGCTCTTCTAAGTCTTCTATGGACTTCAGCTTATGCCTGTACTTGCCAGAACTGCACTGTGTAGTTTTAGCAGGAATCCTGCTCCATCAGTTTGGAGAGAATTGTACCTACCCTTGAAATCTGATCCTCCTGGCCTGCCTTCAGCAGAAATCCTGTCTGGTCAGTCTATCGAGAACCCCCCGTACTCTTGATGCATGCTCTTAGTGATTTTCCATCCACTGACCCACTCACTCTCTACCCCTTGGCTATGAAACCTCAGCTGTACTTACTGTATTTGATATTCAATCCAGTCGTATGCTTTTGTTTTTCTCTGTTGCAATATATATATATATTTTTAACTTTATAAATAAAATTTATTTAAAAATCCTTTAGGAATTAAGTCAACATTTTTTTTCATTAATCAGTATTTTTTAATCAAGTCTATTTTTACTGCTTTAGCTAATGTTAAACTTTGGTTCGTTTTGACAGGTTTTTTGCTACTGCAACTTGGATCAATCTGGATCAGAACGACAAACTCACTCTCAGACAAGATCATGGGATCTCTCAGCATGCACACTGAGACCTTTCGTCTCCAGTCTGCTTGCTTGTTTCAATTTACTGTGATGAGTCTGGCTCCAACATCTAGTGATTTAGATAGATGTCTGTTGATAGATTTTGATTCTGAAGATTCTGAGTGTTTTCTTGTGGCTGGGTTATAGTCCCAGGCACACAGAGACTGTATTAGAGTCCTAAGCTCCTCTGTTTGTAAGAGGCTAGGTCCTATAAGAAACCATCTGAATAGAGTCCCAAGTACCTCTGTTCATATTTATAAAGGTACCACCACTGGTCAAGAACTGTGTGCTTCTCATTCAACTGAGAATGTACATCTTAGTTCTGATTGTACTGACATAGAATACCAAAGACTAGGAAATTTATAATGAGCAAAAGTTTATTGATTCACAAATGTGGAATATGGGGAGTTCAACACTGAGGGATTGGCATCTTGCAAGGGATTTCTTGAGGCATTACTCCATGGTGGAAGGGCGCAGGGAGGGTGAGAAAGAAAGCAAAAGGGGAGGGAGGTCAAACTTATTATTTTATAAGTAACACACTTCTGCAATAACAGCATTAATCTATTCATGAGAACAGAGTCTTCATGGCCTAATTACTTCTCATTAGACCCCATCTCCAACACTGTTGCACTGATGATTAAGTTTCCAACACACAGACTTTGGAGGATATATGCAAACCATAGTATCACCTCTTCTCAAACATAGCTGATGCTGAGCTTTGCCATGATGGCTTTAATATGGCTAAACTTTACTAAAAATTCTTGACTTACAATTGACCCTCTGGGGTTTTTGGCTGTCCCATGTTCGTTCACCTGGAAGAATCCTAGACGAGAAAGGAACAAATATTTTGGATGCACAATTAACTTACTCTGCTTGGTATAAAAAGCTGAAAGCTGGCTGAATAATTCAAACTTTACTCAAATAGTTGAGACCCCTAAACAATGTCTTCAGAAAAAATGCTCTTATCCAACTAATCCCTCTAGAGCCTCCCCCCCTAAGTTCTTCTCTGTATCTTTCTTTACCTAAATGCCCTCCACATGCCTCATCCCCATCGCTCGGTCCCTATAACCATAGGCTCACTGGGTCCCTGTCTCCTGTAGGTGAGGCCCAGGATGCAGCCAGTACTTCTTTCCAAATGAGAACAATGGAAGAGATAACATTTAATTACATGCTATCACCAGGACTCTTCTGACACCTAACAGGAAAAGGAAAGATTTACTTAACAATTTAAAATTGCTCTGGAAGCATTATCTCTGGGATTCTCTGACTCATATCAACTTATCATCTACTGATTGGGCCTGGATATGCCTCCTTTTTAGTTTCAAATGTCAAATGGGTCACCATCCTTGAGGACCATTAAGGTCTGAGACTACCCCTGATTTTGATCACAAATTGAGGGAAGTAAGAGAAAAATGACTAGGAACTACTTCTCAGAACTGTCCCATTAACAGTGATTGGTCATGCATCCAAAACTATAAACCACAAAGTGCTGACAATATGGTTAACTGTCACCATCAATTAGAAACAACATGGAAAGGACATTTGGACTGGAACTGGCCTTTCAAACAGCTTCTGCTCTGGTCCCAAATTCTGAATATTGTCTGAGGCTGAAAATCCAAGACTCATTACAGAAAAAATAATATTATTTCATGTATCTGTTGGCAGTTCATATGTCTTCTTTTGAGGAGTGGCTATTCATATCCTTTGGCCACTTTGCAATGGGGCTGTTTGCTCTTTCCTTTTCAGCACATTTGAGTTCTTGTAGATCCTAGACATTAGGCTTTTGTCAGATATACAGTTAACAAATTTTTTTTCCCAGTCTGTGTGCTTTTCCATGCTCTCTCAATGTTTTTTTTGGCTTTGTAGAAGCTTGCCAGTTTGATGAGGTCCCTCTTGTCTATCTTATCCCTTAATGGCATGGGCACTTGGGCTTTGATGTTCAGCCTCACTAGTCATGAAAGAGATGCAAATTAAAACCACACTAAGATACCACCTAACTCCAGTCAGGATGATCATCATCAATAACTCAAAAAACAACAGATGCTAGAGAGGATGTGCGAACAGTTCTACACTGTTGATGGTAGTGTAAACCAGTACAACCTCTGTGGAAACAGTGTGGTGATTCCTAAAAGGTATATGACCCCACAATCCCCCTACTGGGAATTTACCCAGAGGCACTTAAATCACTCAATGAAAAAGATACTGCACATGCATGTTTAGTGCAGCATTATTTACAATAACAAAAACATGGAACCAACCATGCTGCCCATCAAAAGAGGACTGGATAAAAAAAATGTGGTACATACACACAATGGAATATTACGCAGTCATAAAGAAGGACAAAATTATGAACTTTGCAGCAACTTGGATAGACTTAGAAGCTATAATATTGAGTGATCTATCACAGAAATAAAAAACTGAGTATCACATTTTCTCATTAATAAGCGGACCTTGAACAACTATCATAATACTATAAGAAATGGATTGGCAATAGTGGGAAACTGCCAGGGGAGGGAGGGCACACTGCATCAACAAGGGTACCTGTATAATGAACATTTGTATACCTAACTCTGAATTGTACCCCACATATTTAAAATAAAAAATTTTAAAAAGAAGAGAAAAATAATATTAATTGGCAAAAGCAAATGTTTCCAAGCTTCAGACATTATCCAATATTATGATGATAGTATTATTATTTTATTTTATTTTTTTTGAGTCAGAGTCTCACTCAGTCGCCCAGACCGGAGTGCAGTGGCCGCTCCCGGTCACCGCAGCCTCAGCCTGCTGGGCTCCGGCGATCCTTCCGCCTCAGTCTTCCAAGTAGCCGGAATTACAGGCATGTGCTACCACACCCGGTTGATTTTTGATTTATTGTAGAGATGAGGTCTTGCTGCCCAGGCGGGTCTCGAACCCGCGGGCTCAGGCAATCCACTCACTTCAGCCTCCCAAAGGCGCGGGATTACAGGCTGAGCCACCGAGCCCAGCTCGATGATAGTATTTTTTTTAATGGAAAATGCACTGTACGAGTGTATGGCATTGCCATTAAAATAGAAAAATCTGAAAAAAATGTATTCAACAGCAGGCTCCAAAACTATGAACTCCCACTGATTGGGACGCTTGCTCACATCATAATAAAAGTGGACATTAGGTCTAGGACTGCCTGAACCTCAAGAGAAAGATAAAAGTCTCCTCCTCACCATGGAATTATTGATTCCTCTTCAAGGAAGCAAGTGTCCAATGCCCTCAACTGCCACTGATCTTGCAAGAGAAAAAACGAAACCTGCAATTGAAGAAAGCCCACTAAGCTTCTGCTCTTAACACCAGAGTTCATTTCCTGCTTCCCTTCTTCAGAGTTACCAAAAATTTCTAGTAATGGGTTTTGATAAGTTGCCTTGATTTTTCACTATTTCAACCTCTTATTGCTTCTATAGGACCTTTTAAAGTACAGCACAACTTCCTTCTCGGCTCTACTGCTGTAGGAGAACCGTTTTTCAGGAATTGGTGTATTAAAATTTATCATGCTCCTCAAAACTCCTTCACTGATGGTCAGGATTCCTTGAGTTCAAGGAAGTAGTTCCCACTACTGCTCATCTGACTAAAATTTTAAATAGACTGTTAGAAAGATTTTCCTCTTCTCTGTGGTCAAAACTCCACTGATATCGGACTTATATGAGATGTAGGACTCCTTAACATAGAAATGGGTCCTTCCATGCCTTGCCCCAGGATTCACAAATATCATTTAAAATGAGAATAACTTGAGGAGAACTACCCAATAATCCAAGGTTTATTCAGCAAAAAAACTTCTAGTTTCACCTTGTACTTTATGGAATGCTACTATCTTATCCATGGAAGTCCCTAATGGGAAATGATATCAGTACATTATCTAAGATCTATCAGTAAAATTGTCAAACCTGCATTTCCCTTATTGCTTACTGCCACTACTCTCCTGTCTCGTGTCACTTCCAACACCCAATATTTCACTGCCATGGATATATGGTCTGTCTTTCTTAGTATTCCCCTTAATAATGAAATCCAAGATCTGGCTGCCTTCATCTGAATAAAAACAACTATATATAATGGATTGTCATGCCCCAAGGATTTACTGGGGCCCTTACATCCTTCTTGCACACATTAAATGCCAGTTTTAGAGACTTCTCAAGATGATCCATTTTGAACCAATATATAGATGATCTTCCTCTGTATTATGACAGTTAGGGCATTGAATAACTTCTTAAGACATGAGCTAGAGAGGGTTACTAGGTGAGTAGACACAAAATCTAATTATGCTTACCATGTTTCTGATACCTGGGTTTTGGAGAAACCATCTCCACAGACCAAATCTCTACTCTTCAATATTTTTCTTCCTTTCTTCCTTGGGTCTTGTAGGACATGGACACCTACTTTCTCCATAATTGCCTCACTTCTGTTTTCATTGACTAGGGAATCATTCTTAGACCCAGTAGTATGACCTATTCTCACCAAATGTTTTTGAGACCCTTAAGAGCTCTCTACATATACACCCCTCCTAAATAAATAAAATAAATAAACTGGCTGTTAGTATACTAAATAGGAAGCATCTTTACCAACCACCCATGGCATCCAAGTTGTTTCCAAGCTTTGGGCCAATGCCTCCGGGTCCCACTTCAAGTCACTATGCTCCTGGTAGAATTGTTCATTCCCCCTTTCTTGCAAAGCTTACGTAAATGCTTCTGATTCAGAAATAATTGGATGGGGAAAAGCCAGATGTTTAATTCACTCAGCTGGACTTCAGAGACACCAAGACAGTCATTTGATAGCTTGTAAGTCCATTGACTGGGCTATTGTGTGTGGGTTGCACAACACAATTCACCATGAAAAGTTCAAAATGTGAGATGTATGGACAAACAATAGTTTGAATCCTTTAGCTTTTATTTGGACCCAATGATTGTCACTTGTCTCATCTGCCAGATGTATAATTCTGGGGAAAAAATGTCCAGTTGGAGCAAGGAAGGCAAGCAGCTTTCACCTTCTCCTCAACCACCCCAGACTTGCTTTTACTGGCAAATAGAGTCTATCCAATTACCAAAAGCACAAGTTTGCTAATATGTACTCACTCTAATCTGCATGTTTTCTCTGAATGGTCAGAAGCTTTTTCCTGATGAAATCCTTCAGGTGCCATAGTTTTCCAAAAACAAGTCTTCCCCACTTGGGTTATTCTTTATGTCATCTCGAGTGACAAAGGACTACGTTTCATTGGCAGAATTTAGCAGGAAGTTCAAAGACAGTAAACAGTAGCCAAACATTCCAATGCTCTTCCCATTCTTAGTCACCAAGTACCATAGGAAAAGCCAACAGTATCAAGTTCAAACTGGCTAAACTATCTGAAAATTTTGATTGACAATTGCCATCAATAATACCCATTACTATATGACTCTCAGCTCTTCATTGCCATCTCTACCTAAACTCTTCTCTTTTGGAATTATCCCAGGAAAACCCATTAGGATGCATTACTCCTCTTTACTAGCAAAGTATTCAAACTTGACTCAATCTGAAATCCTCAGATACTGTCAAGGGAAAATAAATATACTCAGTATTAGAATCAACAAGTCAAAGTTGACTTTCATTTAGAACTTCCTGATTTTCCCTTATACAGCTTACAAGAGATCTAGTATTCTGCAAACACCATCATAGGAAAACTATACTTGAGCCAACATTGAAAGGAACTTTATGCCATTTTACTCATTGCTAACGATGCTGTCAAATTACAGGGTATCAACCTTGTGCTCCTGTTTCATATAGAAAAAATACAAAGGTTGTTAAGACTGGAGACATATTCCAAATGGACCTCAAGCTGAGGATCCTTCAAGAGTCACCAGAAGCTGATTTCAGTTAGAAGCATCAGTCGTCTCCATATCCTTGGAAACAAGCAGATGATGTCCTAAGATAGTTGCTGCCCACAGCCAGGAAACAACATGCACCTTAATTTCCCTTCCTATGCCTTGCTTCTGTATCTTTTCCCTCTGCTTAGAGACCCTCCTGCTCTTTTCAATTTTTTTCAAGAGTCATTTCTATCCATCACAACTCCCTGCCTTCAGCATGACTTTTTTCCACCTGATGTTTCTGCTCCTAAATTTAGGAGTTTCTGCTTCTTCCCTGCCCTCTTCTTTCGGTACCTCTTAGCAAACCTTTTTCATCCACAGAAACTTGTACAAGCCTGGGCCCGAGTAGTTACTGATGAACATCATATACTATTCATATTCTTCTCCTTTTATAGTATACACATCTGGAATTTCCATGATCCATTTTTTTAATTTTAAAGATGTGGGGTACAATTCAGGGTAAGGTACATAAGTGGTCATCGTACAGGTAAAGTGTGTTCTTTGATCAATTAAAATGTTTGTCTTGCTTTGAATTTTTTTCTTTCTTTTTGTTTTTCTAAATTGAACAACCGCCCATCTTGGGAAATCCTGGAACCTGTACTAGTCTATTCTCACAAAGATCTTGCCTATTTTTATTACAATTACACCAATAGCCCCATTCTGGGAATGAGCATTTGCAATTGCACTTAACTCGCTGCCACTAAATTCCAAATAAATCTCAAGCTGCAGATTCCTGAGGCATCCCACACAGGAATGCACTTTCCCCCATATCCTCTCCCAGCCTAATTCCTTGGGTCCAACCAACTATACATGAGCCACCTCGGGGAAATCCTTTATCCACCCTCAAAATTTGCATCATTTGGGTACCCTTAGCCATCAGATAATTATTTGTATGACTCCCTGCTAGCTCTTGATGTTTCTTATTTTGACTGTGGAACTCATGCCTATTTGCTGTCCCTGGCCAACTAGACAGGATCTGGTTAACTTGCCAATCTTACTAATCTCGTCATCATACTCAGTTCCTCACAATATTCCTTCTTGAACTATATCTAAAACAATTGCCTGTTCTTTTCTGTTCGACTTACTCTCACCATGAAACAAAATGGTGTCCTGGATATCACAAGTTCCCGTGTAAGTTATCACAGCTCCTATGAAGGTGAATCTCACTCGTTTTGGGGAAAGATTTGCCATCTTTTGGACACCATCCCAAAGAATCTATGATCTGGCTGAAGAAATTTAATTCCACAACAAAGTCATCCATTCATTGCTGAAACAACTCACCTTATTCCTGGACAATATCACCAGTGGGCTCAAATCAGTGGTTCACCAATGACCAGAAACCAAGCAAGCTGTGCTCCAGAGCTACACTGTTCTCAAGGATCCTGACTACAGAAGAGCACATCTGATCAGTGGTTGAAAGCAACTGCTGTATCTTTGCCCTGGCAACCTTTTTTACATTTTTGCCCTAACTAGGAAGGTTCTAAAAGACTGTTCCTGTCTGTGATAAGGGCCATAATAACATGATTTCGTCTGCAGTGGATACCACACTGACTTTGCTTCCTCACTGAGGGCTTACCCAGTTTCAGGCACTCCTCTGTGAGTTAAGCCTCGGTAAATGAGCCCCTCCTAACTGGTGCCCCAGTTACTGACCCTCCTCTGTGATGCGTGCCTCAATGATTGGCTCTCCTTTGTGATGGATGCCCTAGTGGCAGGCTCTCCTCTGTGACAGGTATCCCAGCGACCTGCTCTCCTGTATGATGGATCTCTGGCTCTTCTCTCTTCCCTCTGCTGTGTGCTCCAGTGAGCAGATAGGTGCCCCAGTGCCTATCAAGACAAGAAAATTGTTACATCACTGCCATTGTGCTAATACGAAGGAGAGAGCGTGAGTTCTGTTCTGTGACTTCTTTTGGGGTGTCCTGAAGGCATACAGATTAATTCAGCCTCATTTTACCATATTTCTGTTTATCTTAATAAATTTCTCTCATTAAATGCCATGTGGCTTACATAGTACAGAAATTGGTGACTGTCACAAAGTAGTCTCAACAGTTGGTGCAGCTGGTCCTTAATGAGCAAAAGGTGATCAAATGAGAACATGACTTAGTACTCAGAAGAAAGATTAATTCTTCTTCTTCACTTGATCAAGAGGAGGAACTGGTGTCCAATCTTAGTAACGTTTCATCCACTACTCCCCACTCCTCTCTCTCCCTCTCTTCCTCTCTGTCTTCTCTCGCTCCTGTTTTTACTGCATTCAGATTCAGAATTGAGCCCAGTGCTATATTGAGGTTGTTTTTACCTCTATTACAATAGTTTCTGAATAAAATCTATATTATTATATTTTATTTTAGCTAGTGTCTTGCTTTGGTTCTCTTTGGAAACAAAACACTAAGGGTTCAAATGGCAATGATTGCTTTTCACCTGACTGTAATTGGAGTTTTCAAAAACTGAATTCTAAGGGTGAGATTGCTATAGACTTTGTAAAAAACATTTTTCATTTTAAAGTTGTTTTCTGTGTGTTCAGAATGTTTTATCGCTAGTATGTGTCTAATGTCTCAGAATTTTCTTTTATTGATATTTATGTCATTATTTTATTTTTATATATTTCCTTGAATCTTTCTGACCTTTTTTTCTCTGCATAAATCCATTGTTGAGGTGATTTACATTAATAGATTCATTCAGTTGAAATATTTTTTCACACCTGGAACAAAATTTACCTAATAATGATTTTTTTTCTAGTTTTAATATGCTATTTTTTTTATTTAGGATTTTTCACTTTTGCTAATAAGTTAGATTGGACCTTAATTTGTTATTTTTTGCCCTATTTGTCTTATTTTCTTATCAGTGATATGCTACTTTCATGTTAAGTAAAGGAAGGTTTTAATTCTTTTAATATTCTCTGGATCACTCTGTATTTGGTAGGAACTATTTCTTCCTTGAAGAGCAGTAGAACTTGTTTATTAAACTCGTCTGTAACTAGTTTCTTTGGTTAAAGAGTAGAGGTGACTAGCAATTTAATTTCTTCATTTTGATATTTTAATTAGACCTTTTCTTTTTGAAATAAATATTTGTAAATTATAATTTCTCTAGCCTTATTCCTTTCATCTAAATTTAAAATATAATATTTGCAAAATTTGTTCAAAACATTATTTAATTAAATATTTTTTAGCTACAGTCATGCTCATTTTAATTTCTTATAGTATTTTTTAATGCTTTTTTATTAATTATTCTTGTTTATAGTTTGTCTTTTGAGTATGCTTTGAATTTTGTTGTTGCTGCTGTTGTTCTTAGAATCAGTTTTGGTTTGTGTAGAAATTGCTGCTTGATACTTTGTATCCATACCTCTCTATTGCTCCCAAAATAATAGCTCTTGTTGGCTCTGGTATCCATTCCATTTTTTGGGACACAGAGAAGTTGCCCATAGTCTCATCTATGGGATGGTCCTCAGAACGTTAACAGTAATTCTGTCTTTCTAGACAGTGATTACATCTAGAATGAATATTTGAAAACATTTGGTATAATGTGATGACAGTTGATACTTACAGAATGATTTGAGAACTTGCTTGTTTTTCTAACAAGACATTTTTATTGGAAATGTTATTGGAAGACACTTTTTCTTCTTCTAAGATTTGTCCTGATTAAATGTAAGATCTGGAAATGCTGCAATATCTACTTTTCTAAACACAAAGCTAAAATATTAATGGGGAAAACCAAGAGAACTGCTGAGAAATGTATCTAAATTCACTAGCTGTAGCAGCCTTGAATCTCATTCTATGTCTTCACGTAAGGGTGTGATGGTACACTTTATGTGTCAACCTGGCTAGACTATGGTGAACCATTTTCAACCAAACACTAACCCAGATGTTGCTGAAAAGTTGTTTAGATGAGATTAACATTTAAAATAAGTTTATTTTAAGTAATTAAAATCACCCTCCATATTGTGTTTAGGCCTTAGCCAGTTAGTGAAAGGCTTAAGAGTAAAGCCTGAGGTTTTCCAGAGAAGAAAGAATTTTGATTACAAATTACAACATAGAAAGTCTACCTGTGCTGCCAGTCCTCATAATTGTATGCACACATTCCATAAAATGAAAATAAATTTATCTCTATATAATATACACTCATATGTAGCTATATATAATGACATACAGCAAATAATAATACATACCTATATAATAACAGATATTGTACATTATATATCATATAATATATAATATATAGCTATATATATCATTTATATAACAATGTATATAACTTATATATAAAACATAAACCATAGCAAAATATATATTTCTGTTTTTTTTTTTCTGGAGAACCCTAACTAAAACAGTGAATTGTACAAGTTCTTTAATTTTAAATTTAACCAGAAATTTTGATACTAGCAACAGAAGTATCCTAATATTTTAATTTGGTTCATAGTTCTTTTTTTCTGTTTTACTATTCTTTTATCTTTATCATTCACCTTCCTCTGTTTTCCTTGCATGCACTGCTTTTTGAATATTAAATTAGATACTTAATTTCGGTGATCTCTTTCTTCAGTTATATCACAAAAAATTCTATATTACTATATTGCTTGGAATCTTGCTACCAACCTTGCCTAAGTAACTAAACTTTAACATATACGTTAGATTTAAAGGACATATTTATGCTGAAACTATTAGTTAGAGCCTTAGGTCTTTTAAGTCAATGAAAATTTAATAGCTAGTACAGAAATTTTCAAACAATATATAAGAGGGCACACCTGGAATGATGGTGAAAAGGCCTCCAAAAATTTATTCCTCTATAAAAGCAATGTGAACCCTGGTAAAAATGGTCAAAATCAACTTTTACAGAACTCTGGAAAGCGACCAAATGCAGGTAATAATACAAAAAGTTTTTAATTAAGAAAAGCAACTGAATCTCAATGAGATTGAACTTTGTAAAATTTTCACTTGCCCTTTTCCTTTTGTTTTTCCAAGGAAATCTTAGAAATCACCTGTCTAGTAGTAATGGTAGCCTTGAAAGTCAGCAGCCAAGCAACTACTAGAGAGGGAAGAATGAGTTTGGGGCTTTCCCAGCCACTCCATTTTCAGATAATTTTTTATTATTTAATCTGCCTAGTAGTTTTCTGGAAATTCTCCTAAGCAGGATTTGTTCTTATTAAAATTGACTCAGAGCTTGATCAATGCAAATAGTTCTTTCCCTGAGATGTTTATTGGGAAAACAAATCAGTGACAATTGGCCTAACATCACATCTGCCGTGGGTAATGATGTAGATAGGACTATTAAGAAACTAACTGGCCAGGTGCAGTGGCTCACACCAGCATTTTGGGAGGTGGAGGCGAGAGGATTGCCTGAGCCCACAGGTTCAAGACCAGCCTGGACCACATGGTGAAACCTCATCTCTACAATAAATCAAAAAGTAGCTGAGCATGGTGGCTCACATCTACAGTTCCAGTTACTTGGAAGGCTGAGGTGGAAGGATCGTTTGAGCCTAACAGGTCAACTCAAAAAAAAAAAAAAAAAAAGAAAGAAAAGAAAAGAAAAGAAAAATAAATAAACTGAAAAACTTAAATGGAAAAGCTGAGAAATGTGATAACCATAAGGAAGTCTGAAAAACTCAGATATACTCTTGAAAATTAAGAAGGCCACATTAATGTACAGAATCATGCCAATGCAGAAAAGTGACATGAGAAGGTCTTAATCTCTCATCTCTGACTGGTTTTGAAAGTAGAGAATGAAGAAAGAACAGCATTTATAAATTATCTACCATAGCATCAAACACATGCCCTAAAACACGTACACTGTCAGCAAAGATTGGGAATCTCATTGTTTTTTAAAAAAATAATGTTCAATTATTAGCTGACCACTGAACTAAGTAGACAGATACTTTAGTGGTCATACATGGCAAATACTTTACAATATATGCTTAGAAAAATCACTAAACAAACAAAAAACAATAATATCAACAAAGCAACAAACAATAATGACAACAATGAATTCTGGTGTGATGGAAATCTAATTTTAAGAGTCGCCACATTATGTGATTTAACACATCTAGTTTTAAAAAATATATAAGACATAAAATGAAACCAAAAAGTGAGGTTCATAGACAGAAAAAAAAATGTTTACGAGGAATCTCAGACATTGAACTTGCTAGATAAAAAGTTTATATTAGCTATTTCAAATATGTCCAAATAACAAAATGAAGCTATAAAGAAACTTAAAAACTGTAAACCGAGCAGAATACCAATACAGGAAATATACATTCTAAAAATAAACCAAATAGAAATTCTAGATTTTAAAATTACAAGTAAAACATTTACCAGAGTAGTTCAACAGGAGATTTGAACTGGCACATTTAGTGAGCTTGAGGCTTAATTAAGACTATCTTGCTTGAGGAAAAAAATAAAAAGAAGAATAACCAAGGCCAGGCACAGTGGCTCACACCTATAATACCAGCATTTTGGGAGTCCAAAATGCGAGGATTACTTGAGGTCAGAAGTTTGAGACCAGCCTGAACAAAACAGAAAGACTTCATCTCTACAAAAAAATAAAAAAACTTAGCCAGATATGGTGGTAGTCCCAGCAACTTGGAAGGCTGAAGTGGAAGGATTGCCTGAGCCCAGAAGATTGAGATTGCAGTGAGCCATGATTGTGCCACTGTGCTCCAGCCTGGATGACAGAGTGAGAACCTGACTCAAAAAGAAAAGAAAAGAGAAATCAACAAAGTGTGTGACATTGTTAAACATATCAACATGTAAATTTTGAGAATTTCAGCAGGAGAGAAGAGAATAAGTAATGCCTAAAGTTCCAAAATGTGATGAAAGTGTAAATTTAGACATTAAAAAAGCTAAAAAAAGTCAAGTATAATAAATTAAAGATTTCCATACCTAAGCGAGTCATAATAAAATTCTCTTAGTCAAAAATAAAGAGAAATTTTTGACAGCAGAAAGAGAAAGTGGCTTATCATATACAAGGGATCTTCAGTAAGACTAATAGCTGATTTCTCACAAGAAACCATGGAGGGCAGAAGACAAAGTAGGATGGAATATTTAAAGTGCTTAAAGAAAATGACTGTCAACTAACAATTCAATTCCAGCACAATTTTGTTTCAGTAACAAAGCATAAATTAAGATATTCCCAGATAAAGAAAAATTGGGAAGATTTGTCTCTAGCAGATTTGATTTCAATAACTACTGAAAGAATTCTGCAGGCTGAATTGAAAAAACGCTATACATTATTTCAAACTCACAAAAAAAATAGTAACACTAGTAAAGATAAGTACAGAAGAAAGCACAAATGTATTTTTTAATAACCTTTTTCCTGTTAATTTAAGGATAATTGCATGAAACAATGAATGTAAAACTGTTTTGATGGACTTATATATGAATATATAATTTTCATAACACTAGTATAAAGGAGGAGAGAGTAAATTGAGCTACAAGGAAGCAAGTTTTTAATATAATATTAAAATAAAATCAGTTTTAAAATAGTTTGTTAAAAATTAAGATGCTAGCCGGGCTCAGTGGCTCAGCCTGTAATCCCGCGCCTTTGGGAGGCTGAGGTGAGTGGATTGCCTGACCCCACGGTTTCGAGACCCTCCTGGGCAGCGAGACCTCATCTCTACAATAAATCAAAAAATCAGCCAGGTGTGGTAGCACATGCCTGTAATTCTGGCTACTCAGAAGGCTGAGGCGGAAGGATTGCCGGAGCCCAGCAGGTCGAGGCTGCGGTAGCCAGGAGCGGCCACTGCACTCCAGTCTGGGCGACAGAGTGAGACTCCAACTCAAAAAAAAAAAAAAAATTAAGATGCTTATTGTAATCTCTATGCCAACCACGAAGAAAATAACTAAAATAAGATGCATAATTGACAAGGGAATTAGAATGGTACACTTGAAAACATAATTTAACACACAAAGACAGTAATAAAGAAACAGCAAAATGGCATACACAAATCCTAACTTATCTATAATCACATTAAATATAAATGTATTGATTGACAGATGATATAAAAACACAATTCAATTATCTGCTATCTACAAAATATGCATTTTATATTCAAAGATAAAAATAGTTTAAAAATTAAAAAGATGATACACTATGTACATGGTAAAAAAAAAAAAAGAGAGAGAGTTAGTGTAATTATACCAATAGGAGACAAAACAGATTTTAAGACAATATACTGCTATAAACAAAGTATAATTTTAAAAGTACTAAAAAAGTAGCATTTCCCTTTAGGAAACTAGAAGAAAAAGAAAAAACTAAATCCAAACAAGCAGAAAGAAGTTAGCAATAAAGGTTAGAATGGACATAAATGGGACAGATAATAGAAAAGCAATAGCATACATTTTAAAAAGCTAGTAGTTATTTATTGGAAAGACCAACAAATTTGAAAAACCTTTAGCTAGGCTAATAAAGAAAAGGTGAATAATAATAATTTGAGGAGACTCAAATAATTAAAACAAGGAACATTATTACTGACTTTATAGGATAAACATGGCTTAAAATAGAATACAATTAACAAATTGTATTCCAACAAATAACCTAACCTAGATAATACATTAACTATCACAAATGAGTCAAGAAGAAATAGAAAATCTGAATAGACTGAAAAAAATAAAGCTATTTAATTAGTAATGAATTTAAAAACTTGTCAAAATGAAATAGTCCAGTCCAGATAGCTTCATTGATTAATCCCACCAAATGTTTACAGAAGATTGTAAACCATTTTTTTAAAAATAAAAATCTTACAAAAACTAGAAGAGAAAAAACACTTTCTGACTCATTCTATGAATTCAAAAATACTCTAACAGAAAAGCTTGGCAAAAACACACAGGCAAGACAACTGCATACCAATATCACTTGTAAAAATAGAGAAAATTGGCAACAAAATAATAGCAATAACAATCTACACTATGTGAAATAATTATAAAGATTGAACTAAGTAAAATTTATACTAGAAACACCAAATTGCTTCAATATGCAAAAACTCAATGAATGCAATATAATACAGAAAATAGTGATTGTCTCAATTGATCCTTCCCACCAAACAAAAACAAAATCATAGATCCATGACATAATTCTAAATAAACTAGGAGAGAAAGAAAGCTCCCTAAACCTGAAAAAGGGCACCAACATGGAACACACGGATAACATACCCAATGATGATACACTGAATCCTTTTTCTTAAATTCTGGATCAAAACAAAGATGCCAGTTCTCTCTATTTCATTCAATATTTTATTAGAGATTTTAGCATGAGAATTAGGCAAGGATTTAAAAGATATCAATAATGGAGAGGAAGAAGTAAAACAATCTCTATTTGCAGATGATTTGATCATGTACACATACAATTCTAAGGCAAACACAGACATCACTAGAGCCCATAAGGTCAGCAAGTTTGCAACATACATCAACATAGTCGGGCTTGGTGGCTCAGCCTGTAATCCCGCGCCTTGAGAGGTTGAGATGAGTGGATTGCCTGAGCCTGCGGTTCGAGACCCGCCTGGGCAACTTGGCGAGACCTCATCTCTGCAATAAACCAAAAATCAACTGGGTGTGGTAGCGCGTGCCTGTAGTTCCAGCTACTTGGAAGGCTGAGGCGGAAGGATCGCCGGAGTCCAGCAGGTCGAGGCTGCGGTGATCGGTAGTGGCCACTGCACTCCAGTCTGGGCGACAGAGTGAGACTCCAACTCAAAAAAATAAATAAATAAAAATAAAAAAATTTTAAAAAGCCATACATCAACTTAAGAATATAATTGCATTTTCAAGGTGTGACAACTAAGTTTATGAACCCATCCTAGAAAAACTGCTACATACCTCATTGCTGAATATCACTATAGTCACCTTTAAAGTACTCCCCTTAGGAAGCTATCCACCAATGCTAGTGCCTAGTCTGCCTGTCAAAGCAATTTTGGAACTCTTTTTCTAGAATGCTATCAGAGCTGCCGTTGTCTGTTCTGAATGCCATCACAACGTCTTCCTTTCAATATTTCCTTCATCTTTGGTTAAAGAAAATGTCATTGAGGTCCAGATCAGGCAAGTAGGGAGGGTTTTCCAATACAGTTATTTGTTTACTGACTAAAAACTACCCAGCATACAGTGCTGTGTGAGTTGCATTGTCACGATGCCAGAGCTCCTTCAAGACCATTTTTGTACACATCTTTCTCATGCCAAGATTTTCATTTACGCTTTTCCTGTTTCCCTGTCGCCGTTTATTTGGTCTGCTATGATTCTCACAGTCAGCTGATGATTCTGATGCACAATTTGATGAATTTTTGCAATGTTACTGGCTGTCCTGACCTTTCTTTATCAGTGACGTTTTCTCTCCTCAGAAAAACATTTAATCCATTTGTACACTGCTGTTTTCTTCCTGGCATTATCTCCGTAGACTTGGACTACCATGCCCCTGATTTTACTTCCACTCTTGCCAAGTTTAACGAGAAATTTAATGTTTCTTCAATTGCTCAAATTCAAGCCTGACTTTCTTATGACAGCACATTAAACCTGCAACAAAAATAATGAATGCCACTCAGCAAATCACCACCACAGGTTGACACGGACACAGCTTTAAGACACTGATATATCAAGGTTATGAAACCTTATTGAGTTATTTGTACATTACTGCCAACATAAGTGCACGGTGGCAAGTTCGCAAACTTAATTGCCACACCTCATATATAGTCTATCAAGAAGCAATCCAAAAATTAAGTAAATAATTTAATTTATACTTGCATACACTTGCATATAAAAGAATAAATTTAACAAATATAATGAATGAATGAAAAGACATCTCATGTTCATGAATCAAAAGATTTAAAATTTAAAAAATGGCAACACTATTCAAACTAAATAGAATAGAGTTTCCAGATGCAAATATTTTACATTTGTGGTCAACAGACTTTTGAAAAAAGTGTCTAGACAATTCAACAGGGAAAGAATAATCTTTTCAAAAAAATAGTGTTGGGACAACTATATAGCTATGTGCCGAAGAATAAAATTGGGTCATTACTTCAAACAATATAGAAAAATGAACTCAAATTATATCATTGACTCAAATGTAAATGCTAAAACTATAAAATTCTTGGAAGGAATCGAAGATTCTTATGATTTTGGATTAGGCAATCTGTCTCAGATATACCATCAAAATTATAAATGGCAAGACAAATTAAACTTCAACAATTTTTTCAAAAACATGCTTCGAAAGGCACCATCAGTAAAGAGAACAGACAATCCATGGAATGGGAGGAGATATTTTCAAATCATATACTAGATAAAAAGACTTGTATCCAGAATCTATTTTACAAACCCTTATAAAACAGTGATAAAAAGATAAAAAACCCAATTTTTAAAATGGACCAAACAGTTGAGTAGGCATTTCATTAAATAATACATACAAATGTTCAATAGTGAGTGTGTATATTAATACACTCTCTTCGTAATCATTAAACTATTTAATATTATCTTCACTCTTCAATATTTAATTATTGAATATAGATTTCTGAACTGACTGTAACTTTACCATACTACCTCAAATATATTATTTCAATAACTTCTAGCTTTTGCATTCCCTGACCCATGAGATGCTTTCATTGTTATGGTTGTTTCCAAATGAGTGGCCTATGTTATCTTTCCAGGACTTTTAATCTTTTTCATTATATTTGCTATTATGCAGTGTTATTAGATACACCTAGGGATGAATTTGTTTTTAGAATGAAAGGACACATTGTACTTTCATTTACTATTTTAGTAAATACTGTTATCTCAATTTAAAACAATTCCCAGTTAGTTTTTTTTAGAAGAGGCTTATTTTCAACATTCTTTCTTCAGAAATGTTAGCTTCGTGAAAGAAAAAAAAAATGCCTGATTCTAACCCCCTATTATGCAGTTTGAATTACTAATTTTCCATGTGGTCATGCATTCCCAACCACTGAAATATTTCTGTTTTTCATATGCCCCTGAGAAGTGTGAATTTGCCACTGACTGTTCTTCTTCTTCCTTATGATATGTTTTCTCCTTCTCTGTCACTGAAAATTTGTTTTTTTCACACTTACTTAAGTGTGTAAATTATGTATACTAAATATTGATGTGACTATTGGGTGAGTACTCACTGTGGAGAGTGATTTCCATAGGATCTTTGTCTACCAAAGTGATTTTTTATTGTTTTCCCACTTGAGTACTTTTCCTTTTCCTTCAAAAGTCAGTTGTCCCTTGATTTTTATCTCTGAAGAAATAGGCTGTGTTTTTTAGTTCCTCCTCTCATTCCAAACAGTCATTGTGTTTACTTCTAAAAGTACATTATATCAACACTGCAATCTATTATTTTGGCTTGTCAGCATTGCCAAGTTACATTGTACCGGGCATTAAAAATAAATCTTCAATATTTCAAATTTTGTGTTTTCTTTACTACATACACAAAAGTCAGCCTGGTTTATATTCAATCAAGTTCCTAAAATAACAATTAATAAATAAAGAGTAAAAAAGAAATATTACATAGATCTTATCTTGAGAAAAAGTAAGATGTTAAAATTGTAATATCTTATCTCCACAATAATTTTTGTTTTCCTCTGGACAATCAATTTCTCAGGAGTGCAAGTAAAGATCGTTTATGAAAGATGGCCTCAACTTCCAGACCAATTTAACCTCAAAGCTTCTGACATTGGTTATTTCTCAAGAGTTGTGATTTTTTTTTTTCTCTATCACAACCACAGTTGGTCTAACAGTAATAATTTCCTGGACAGGAATTCAATTCGATAGCCATCTCTGCAAGCATGGCGGTTATAAATTGCACCTATATAAGACTCAGTAGGATTTATCAACCTAAGCACAAATAGTTATACCATAACACTTAAATGTGTTCTTAAACTAAAGCATTAGAAACAAAATGAACAACTGAAAATCTACAGTAAATTGTGAAGGTAAGCATTTTGGAATTTATAGATATGCAATTATTTGTATAGATCATGCAAATTTGCCTCTTATTTTGTCTGTCAAATCTCTTCACAGAGAATTGCACTTTACTTCGCCAGTTAATGATATTCCTATTTATTTCATTTCATTTACTATGCAGAACACTGCTCTTTTAAGGTTATTGGTAAAGATAACTTGAAAGAAATTTCCAAGTTCATGGAGATGGCATACTTGAGTATCCACACATAATCTAAGTGAGTAACAAAACAAGTGGTAAAGAAAAATAAAGGAAAAGAGCTTAGAAAGGGCTTTCATTGAAGAAACTTGGGTTGGATCCCACAAAATCAAACTTACTCATGATCAGTCACAATGTGAACTCAATAATTGCATCAGTAATATTTAGAAATACATTTCCAAAGATAGAAATGTTTAAGCTTCTGTTGAATACATTTCAACTTTGTTGTAGCAGAGGATTCATGCTGAGTTTAAACAGACAGACTTGGATGACCTTAATGCAGCATTTTTGTTTTTGACAAATGCAATGAGATTCTGTTTTCTCACATACCGAAGATGGACCTACACGTCTTTAAACTGTTTTGGAGAAGTAGACTTCTTCATGCTTACTTTATTTAACTAGAATGTATGCCTTTTTCCCATTTCTAAGACAAAAATCAGTACAAATACACCACCTACTAGCAATGTGAAACGGCATTATTCATATCACAATGAAAAGAAAATCAAATGATTTGAAAACTGCGTTATATTTTATAGAGATTTACAGTCAAACTTTAAGATTCTAATAAATTTTAAAAATAAATATAAAATACTAATTAAATAGTTTCATTTACCCCTCTTTCTTCTCTTGCAAAGGGGGGATGGGTGATACACATTGCGAGTATGAGGGGGAAACCCAAGACATCTGGAACTTATTTCTAAAACCTTGTATCTATTCTTATATGTTTAAATTTCAGTCAGTTTCAAAGTACTTCTCCATTTGATGTAATACACCTTCCAAAATGCTTTTTCTACTGCTCAAAATAATTTTTGAAATAGTCAATCTTGATGCCTTTTAGAGATTCTATCATTTTTGTTTCACCTCTTTCACACTGTCAAGACACTTCTCTTTGAGAAATTTTTTTCATCTGAGGAAACAACAAAAAAAATCACTCAGGTGAGATGGGGTGAATAAGGAATATGGGGCATGGCGGTCATACCATTTTTATTCAAAATCTGCTGAACACTCAGTACAGTGTGAGCAGGTACACTAATAAATCACCAATGGACAAATGCATTGAAAGAATCTCCACAAAAAAATTTATCTGAAGCCAAATACCGATGTTCACAAAAACACTAGCTGGTACACTGATGCCAAAGGGTTCCAGGAACAATTGCCTAGTGAGGGAAGCCTTTACTATAGGAGGCCTACCCTCCAATAAATAATTACAGTTTTGGGGGTTCCCCTCTTGTATTATTTGCATATGTGTTAGAACAATAATGTAGAATTTTTACTTTGTAGTGAAGCTCAACTAAATAGTCCCCTTTGACAGAGATGTACAAAAAACAAATTAAATCTTTAGTCTAGGACAATTTTTAGTAATCTAATAAGTCATAGTTGGATTTTGGGGCTGTGCAAAAACACAAATATAAATAAAATAGTTACTTTTTTAGCCAGTTTCTTATAGTGACCATTAAAAATTTATTAAACCTGAAATGTAGAGTAAGGCAATTAAAATTTTATATCCAACTGAATATTATTAATTTGAAGATAAATACCTTTGATCCATACTATAATATATAAGCTATTAATACTTATGAATCAAATCTTCTACTTATGAGTGTGAACAGGTGTCCAAAAAGTGCAGCCATTTGGAAACAACAAATAGTATGAAAAGTAAGAAAAATATTAAACACATAACAAAAAACAAATTAAAATAAGTAGAACTCATACCTAGAGAGATAAAGTGAAGAAAAGTCAAAGGGGTTACCACATTTATAAAACAAGAGTAGACTGTTAGACACAAGAGATAATAATGACTCATCAATATTGGAAAGATATTTTGGGAAAAAATATCAGTAAAATGTCTATATAATACAAGACTGGTATCACAGGGGGCCATGATGTGAGGAGAGCACATAAATAATAATTGAAGAACTTTATTGATTTATGTGCACCAAATTCCCTTGTTAAAATGAAAGAATTATGGTGTAGTGACAGTGACATAAAGCTATCATTTTCTAGCTTTTTCCTGGAAAATATTTAAAAGCAATAAAGCCAGTATGAAATAAAAATGAAAATTCAATTATTGTTGAAACCAGGAGACATTTACAATTCCAAACTCTAAGTACACAATTCAGCCAAAAGGAAGTGGGAATAGCAAGAAAGGACCATGACAGCAATTAGAAGACACTGCAGCTGCTGCTTTCAAAAGCATCCAGTAAAGAATGCTTCGTGGAGGCAAGGCATGCCCCCTTAGATGAAAAATCCAAATTACTTGTTTACAATAGCACAGTGGAGATCGACAGCTTGCAGCAGAAACTTTCTTGGACTCAGTCTGGTTTCAAAGAATAGAAAAGATAGAGCCAAGGGACACACAGACAAATCAAATTTGCGAAAGGCTGTCATTCACTGTGATTAGGCAAAAAATGAGAATTCACACTGAAAATCTCTTTAGCTCCAAACATATCCCTGTACTGACTGACTCTTTTGCATTGACCAAGTCTGAGCCACAGAAAATCTATCTTATATTTGACTGCTGCAAACTCTTAGAATGTAGCTGTCCAGCACAGACACTTTCTTCCTAACTATATCTCGAGCTAACCAGTACACCTCTTGCTTTTTAATGTATGAGGTGGATGTGAGCCTCCTGTGTATTCCTTTTGCTTCTATCTCAAGCTGCACAGGAAAATACACACAGTAGTCCCTTTGATTAATCTCCATAAAGCTCCTCCTTTATTTTTTTAATTGGGTGGAAATGGAGTTTGTAGTAAACCCACACATCACTACAGATAAATATTTTTAACAGCATTCTCCTGCAATCCTTATGCCTTTAAAACTTTCATATTTAATCTAGCAACTAAGAGATTTTGAGATATGTTATAGTTAGGATAAAAGACTAGCAACAGAAAAGTAGGTATTAGGCTACCTAAACATGAGAGGAAATGTGTCATACGTCCCCTGTAAGTGTACAGTATTAAACTGAGTATTCAGAAATGGAGTAGGACCTTAGGAGAACACAGACCTTTTGATAATAATATAGATGTGGTTGGCAATGTAATTGCCTCCCTAATATCCATTCAGCAGCAGTATAATTTAAGTGGACTTCCCCTATCCCCCTTTCCACATTCCCAAATCACAATACTTGGGCTGTGACTAGGTTAGGCTGAATGTTCAACGCACATCCAAGACAATCAGTATGTAGTCCAGACAGCCTGACTGCTTCTGGGTTGGCATATACCTTGAATTAGTCTGAAGTAATGGTAGTGGCTTTTGTGCCAGTGTTTGCCATATGATCCTAGGAACAGTGAGCATTCACCTTGTGGGCATATGGAGGTACAAGTCTGGAAATGAAACGGACACTTCAGAATGCAGAACAGAGACATAAGCAAAGAAGGTATTCAGTGATATCCCTACCTGATGAACAAAATTTCATCTTTCTATAAAACTTACAATTATGGGAGTCAGAACTTAATCCTTTTAGCTTTAAATTGATTTTCTGTTGCTTAAGACCAAAAGTATCCTGCCAAACTCATTTCCCAGATACTATAGCTAAACCTAGAGTTTGGTGGACTTCAGATCTAACTGGTGGTAGTAATAATAAATATAAGTTTAAATTGATATTCAGTCAGTGATATACCTGTGCCTATAACGGTGATGTGGTTTTAAAAGTAGGAAGACACATAGACTTTTTATATGTGCTGATAACCACTGGCTTGTAGCCAGGACAACTGGAAAAATAGAGAAAAAAACAACACATAACTTTTGAAAAGTAAAGAATATGGCCTTTGGTTGGAGATTGCCCCCCTATTCTAAAATGAGTAAATTAGAGATTTTATTTAAATCTCTCAAGATCATTTACTAGAAAGGTAGATCAAAGATTCAAATTCATCTCTATCAAACCCCAACACTCTACTCTTCTGATAATATTACTTTACCTTCTGTATAATGAATTCCCTGGAACTGGGAATATTCAAACACTCATTAGCAAACATTTATCAAGGCTGCATGGAAGTGATTCTCACACCAGTTATATACCTAATGTCATTCCAACTGTGAGACTCTATAACTATATTTTAGTTCCTTATAGTTTATGAGATAGGTATCATAGTTTGAATATTTGTTTTCTGAAATAACCTGTTGTCATATTTTTAATAATCCCTATCATGATATATTTTACCAGAACAGAAGAAAAAGATCAGATGTAGGATGATACAATCTATGAAGGAAGACTGGCCAGTTTGGGGGCTCTCTTGTTCTCCTTGCCTGTCAGCCTGACATTAACTCTCATATAAGTTTCACATCATGATTTTTTTTTGTCTTTGACCATTTTGGATTCTCTATACCTTCCCCTATAAATATGTTATTATACCAGATGTTGTCGAATCTGATTTTCTTATTTGGTTTTTGAATTCCTTGTTTATTAGAACTGCTGCCAACGCAGCAAAATTCAAAGTAAGCTTTCAGGTCTGAGTTGCCCATGTGCAATTTGGACAGCATGTGGATTATGCTTAGTGTAGACTGTGACATGAATTCCGTTTCTTTGAAGCTAATTGTCAGCTCTCACAGCTATAGCAACTGCAGAATAGTCAGCAAAATGCTGCAATCACCATCATTAAGAAATTTTGAATGACTGCCTTTAGAGGCAGCATAAAGCTTATTGATGTGGGGGAAAGATAATTTCAGAATACCGAACATTTATCATGGTACTATTGCCAAATGTATAATTATATCTTAAGGCATGGCTTCGTGAAAAAAAAAAAAAACAAGCTCCTAAGAACTGAATCTACTGTCAAATTCCACTGATGTTCATAACAAGAAATAGAACAGCATCAAGACTAACATGTATAACATCCACTGGTGTTGCTAATAATTCAATGAGTTTTATTATTAAATAACTTACATATAAATGACTGAAGAAAGAGCAGATAAATTCTGTCTTGCAATAATTGAGTAGGGAGAAAACCATCAGCCCCAAGAGAACTCTATCCTTTACATAATGACAACACTGCCTGTAGCTATAACACTGAATAGACACAGGCTGAACTGAGGACACAACTCTTATCAGATCTATGGGACCTGCCCAGAAAACACAGCAGAATTGTGAGGTCAAGTATTAACAAGGGCTAGATGACTGCAAGATTTAGAATGAAAACACGATTTTGTAAAATTTCAGCTCACACAGAACTCACTACACTTTCTTAACTTCTAAATGCCATCTTTCTAGGAAATTGTGTTTACACGCTTATAGTCTAATATATGATTGACCTGTATTCTGTGATTTGGTCATTTTCTGATGTGTAACCATAAACAATATATCCTAAGTCAGTGATTAATATTTGTCTATAATTTCCATCTCATCTATACTTGCAAATATTTATATTGCTACCATGTGAACTCAGATTAATATGGTAATAAGCTGACCATTTTTCTGTGTCTATATGTATCCATTTTGTAATGGCAGTGTTCCATTTTAATGCTTATCCAGAGCTTGAAGAGTGCCAGGGCATCTCATTTAAATCTCTCCACCTACTTGTGAATTGGTGGAGAGATTTAAACACACAATTGGATCAACAGCTTGAGCAAAGGTAAATGACTAATGAGCTGACAGTCTATCAAATGCCAAATTTCACAACCTGTCTTTGACATCATGCTGTCTTCCAGCGAGACAGCCTCCATTGGAGAGCAATTTATAGTAAGTGATACTAGTGCCTTTGCTTTTCAAATTCTATAATTTGAAAATTCTATAAAGGGAAAATTCTATAATCTTATAATAAAAGTTTGCTCTTTGATTGTCTCTATAGCTTTCTAATAGTATTTTTATGATATCACCTCATTTTAGGATGTGTTGGTCTATGAAAAAGGTTGAAATGTGAGAGAAAGAGGAGACTGCTGAGGCAGAATGGCTTACTTTTTAAATTGCATTTCACAAGGTAAAGATGAATATAATTCCAAAGAACTCCATGCCAAATAAATGTGGTGAATAAATTTTAAATGGCAGGAATAAAATCAGTTATACTGTGTACAACATGAGAAATTCTCAGAATGAGAACTAAAAAGTTAGGACAAAGAAACTACATATGAAGTCTCCAGTTTAAGGTTGAGCCTCCAGTCTGTGGCCTGGACTGCAAAACCTCAGCCTTCTCAGTGATTTACCCTATCTACTCATTAGCTTTATTCTCTTCTAGGTTTTCCCCATCATCCATTAAACCTGAATATGATTTTTAAATTTCAAATTTAAGCAAAATAATGTCCATGGATCACAGCATCAATGCTAGCTACCAACCAATCCTTGTCATCATCTTCAGTGACTCTTTGACTCATGATTTTCACCTTTCTTACGTCACTGATAAACCTTGCTAAAGGCACTAATTACCGAGATGTCTTAAGGTCTTATATTTGATTTTTGTATTTTAAGGTCTTACACTTGGTTTCTCATGCAGCTACCATTGAGTCTTTTAAAATTTATTTTAAAGATGTGGGGTGCAGGGGGGCGAACCCTGGAGCTCGTCCAGGTGGGCCGCAGGTCAAGGTCAGGAGCGCGGCAGGAACACAGAGGTTCCAGTAAGATGGTGACGACATAGGTGGATTTGTGAGACTCTCTGACGTGAGTTCCCCAAAACACTCTTACTTTTCTTCCCACAGCCCCCTGCCCACCGTCAACTGCACTGGTACAGGGCCAGATGCTGTGGCTGCTCCATTATATGTGACTCCTGCCTCCTCGGGAGTCCCGGGTCTCAGCTCCCGCCCTGGCTACATCACCTCGTCCAGCACCCAGCACCAAGCTGCCAGTCATGCAGAGAGGCTCTGGGCGCCCGCCTCTCAGAGAGACTGGTCCCATTTCTGGGTGAAGTACCCTGTGAGGGATCCAGGGCCACCGCCTGCCCTTTGGAGCTTTGGAGCTCTGGAGCCCTGGGCTCACCCTGGCTGAGGCACTCAATGTGTGACCCTAAGCTTGTGTAAGGGAACAGAACCCCAAACTTGTGTAAGGTGCTGATCGGAGGCTTCCAGCTCCAGAGGAGGGAATGCCCGACCCTCTCCTTCACCCTAGCCTGGTGGTGACATCCCGGATCCAGCGCCCAGCTGTGCAGCTGATCCCTGGTGCCTTTGCCCAGAGATCCAGATGTGCATCCCCGAAAGTGAAAGTGAAGCTACCACCTCTGCCATTCTCCAGGCAGATTTTCATTGCCCCACCCACCTATCAGAGCCTCTACCTTGGTTCCTAAGGTAACATCATTAAACAGGAGACAAAGCTTCTTCCCTATGCTGAACAGACAGAGACAACTAAGTGTCACAGTTGTCCCAGACAGCAGGCTAGTTGCCTGCAACAAAAACAAAGGGGAGAGGCTGGAGATCAGAGCTCAAGTGACTTTAGACACTAAGGAAAGATTCCAGAACTGGTCTAATCTCTTATTTTGACCTTTGATTTTATCATTCTGACTGTATGTTTTGCTCACTACTGTTTCCTTCCTAACTTACACTATCTGTTTCATGAATTTATTGGTTTATCTCTGTGTAGCTACCAGTACTCTTTAGGGAATTCTGTGTTTTTTTTTCACTTCTCTCTGGCCTTGTGTCTCTTTTTTCACCTGTTAGTTGGTATGTATGTCTGTTTTTCCTCTCACTCTTCTCTATATCTAACTTCTTATTGACTCCCCCTTCCTCAATTATTTTCCTCCTTTGTACCTCCTTTTGCTCCAGGGACCAAAGCTACACCCCGCTGCACAGACAGATTGTAAGGCAGTGGGAAATAGGTTCCAGTGTGCTCATACACTGTTGGGAGCCAGCCTTGGAGGCCCAGTATATGATCGTCGTTCGCCTATCCATCTCTCCTTCAACACATCCCACGACCCTCACGGGGCGGGCCCCCGCAATACACCTGTTGGTGGATGCTGTAATCAGCATACAGATTCTGAATCACAGTTTCTCCCTCAGTTAAACCTCAAAACTGTGAAAAGTACAGCCGGCAGCCCACACTCCAACCTCAAACGTGAACAAAGCCAGAGGACACTCATAAGGAAGAACAGGAGATTATACAAGTGAAACAAAAGCAATCACACCTTCCCTGAAAAACAGAATTAAAGAAGGGGAGGGAAAGGGAGAGAGAGAGAAAAATCTACACAAATGAAGAAAAACCAAAAGAACAATATAGGTCTCTCCCAGACCCCTGGGAGGCCAGACACTGAGAAAACTGACTTTGGAATGCAAACAATGACGAGCCCCCAGAATGACTGGTCTCAAACTACAAATCTAGATATCAAGACATTAATGGAGAGATTAAAAAGAATTGAAGAGTCAAGAAGAAACTAGAAAGGAGCTGATATCTGAGATAAAGATGTGGGGTTCAATTCAGGATTAGGGATACACGTGGTCATACAGGTAAATTTTGAGCCTCCCTTTGGTCCCCACTTTGCCAGGTTTGAGATTAGGTAACCTTATTGATGTTGTATCCCCACCACCCCACACCCCAAAAGTATTAATTCCTTTCTTATAGTATTATGGTAAATTTTCAGGGTCCACTTATGAGTGAGAACATGTGGTATTCTGTTGTTTGTTTCTGTGATAGATCACTGAGTATCATAGACTCTAAATCCATCCAAGTTGCTGCAAACTCCATAGGTTTATCTTGCTTTATGGCTGCATAATATTCCACTGTGTATATGTACCACATTTTTTGATCCAGTCCAGTTTCATTGGGCAGTACAGTTCCTGACCAAAACCCCAAGTAGCCATGCCATCAGAGATAAGAAAGACAAATGGGACTACATCAAACTGAAAAGTGTCTGCAAAGCAAACGAAACCATCAAGCAAGCAGGGAGACAGCCTACAGAATGGGAAACAGTATTTTCAAACTGTATATCTGACAAAGGCCCAACATCCAGGATCTATAAGGAACTCAAATGTGTCAAAAGGAAAAAAAACAAACAACCCCATTAAAAAGTAAGCAAAAGACATGAATAAACACTTCTCAAAAGAAGGCATATGTGCAGCCATCAGACACATGAAAAAGTTCTTAGCCTCACTCAGCATTAGAGAAATGCAAATCAAAACCACGTTGAGATACCACCTAACCCCAGTAAGAATGGCCATCATTAATAAAAACAAACAACAACAGATGCTGGTGAGATTGCAAAGAAAAAGGAAACCTTCTACACTGTTGGTGGGAATGCAAACTAGTGCAACCTCTTTGGAAGACAGTGTGGTGATTTCTGGAAGAACTAGACATTGACCTTCCATATGACCCAGCATTCCCGCTACTGGGAATATACCCCGAGGAACTCAAATCATTCTTCCAAAAAGATACCTGCACACACATGTTTATTGCAGCACTAGTCAGAATAGCAAAACATGGAGCCATTGAGTCTTTAACATATTATCGTTCCCTGGCTTCATTGGAGCCTGTCCTCCTGGGATGCCTCCTACAGGAGGACAGCATGTGGATTATGCTTAGTGTAGACTGTGACATGAATTCCGTTTCTTTGAAGCTAATTGTCAGCTCTCACAGCTATAGCAACTGCAGAATAGTCAGCAAAATGCTCAGTCTCTCTGGTTATTTCTCTTTTTCCTTAACCTTAAAGTTTTGAGTGTCTCATGCTTCTATCTCATCTAACAGTACATATTTCTTCTGGATGTGTGTATTCCAACAAATGACCTAAATTCCCAATCATATGCCGATGGCTCATTTGTATGGTTGGTTGACATAGGCTTGTTGCAAACCTGCTACCATCTAGTCCCATCAGCCTTCCTTAGTCTAGAACTCTATGTCGAGGTTGAATTTCAGGCACAATAAACTTCACAGATCGAATCTTATCATTGTCCCCACCAAGCCTAACCCTGCTGTGGCTATCTTGATTTAGAAAGTACTATGACAGTGGACTGTCAGGATTGCTAAATATAAGCAATATACCTCATTGGTTCTTTAGTACATTGTGCTTCACATCTAATATTTACTTCCTTGTGTCTACATTACTGTCTTCCAAAAGAATGCTCTTTCATATACAAAAATCTGATTATGCAAATGCAGTCTTGAAAATCTTCAATGGTTTTCCATTGTCCTTCAAATGAAGCCTCCGATTTTTAGTGAGACAGACAGGCACGTGAACATTTGGGTCTCTTTTCCCTCTTGGTACTGATCTGATCATTTCACACTCCTTTTCCTGTTCTTATCACTTCATATTTCTTAAGAATAGTCCCTGTGTTTTCCTAAGTTCTGGGAGCCATTCTAGCAAATTATTGAACTTGAGGAAGCCTCTAATTTGTAGCCAAGTCAAACAGAAGCATGAGTAGTATGGGGACGCCCCACTTGTGATTGGTTTCTGAAATGGAAGGCAGTCTTGTGGGACCTGTAGGGTCTGTTAACTCTTGGTAGTGTCACAGTAGAATTAAACTGTAGGCTACTCAGTTGGTATCCACAGAGAGTTAGAACGTTAGTCGTTGTAAAGATGAAAGCAAAACAAAGCAAACACATACACATTTGGTGTTAGAAGTGTTGTGAGTATAGCATAGTTTTTTTTTCTTTTATAAACTGAATCAGGCCCAATCACAAATAAAGTTTTTTGCATGTGTGTAAGTGACCTATCTGCCTCATTGGGTCCTCTTTCCCAATAGAAATAGGGTAATAGAAACCAGATAATCACAACAAATCCCCTCTTTTTTTTTTTTTTTTAAAAAAAAGGTGGACTGAATTGTTTCTCCCCCAAATCCCTATGCATCAGAATGTGCTTGTATTTGGGGAAAAGGTTTTTGAAGACATGACTAAGTTAAATTGGAGAATTTTTTTTTTTTCTGAGTTGGAGTCTCACTCTGTTGCCCAGACTGGACTGCAGTGGCATGCTTCTGGCCACCGCAGCCTCGACCTGCTGGGCTCAGGCGATCCTTCCCCCTCAGCCTTCCAATTAGCCGGAATTACAGGCATGCGCTACCACGCCCAGCTGATTTTTTGATTTATTGTAGAGATGAGGTCTCGCCAAGTTGCTCAGGTGGGTCTCAAACCCACGGGCTCAGGCAATCCACTCACCTCAGCCTCCCAAAGGCGCGGGATTATAGGCTGAGCCACCAAGCCTGGCTAAATTGGAGAATTTAGGATGGGGACTTGATTTAGTATTTTTATAAGAAGAAAAAGAGACATCAGGATGTAAAAAGAAAAGATAGGCCATGGTAGGGCACAGTGAGAAGTTACTGACTAGCTCAGAAGAGAGGGCTCAGAAGAGACCAACTGCCAACACCTTGACCTTGAACATCCAGCCTTCACAACTGCGAGAAAATCTGTTTCTTTTGTTTATGTCACAAAGTCTGTGCTAATTTGTCATGACAATTCTGACAATTTAATACAGAAGAAAAATATGGGGGAGACATAATAGCCAATGAACTGTAGTATTCTAATATAGCCAAGTGCCTGCTGCCAATTCCCCTTATTTTAGGAACAAAGAATGTTCCTCGATTAAGAAAGGACTCTACTTAATGAGAATTGTTCATAGCCCTCTTATCTGGTGAGGCCTTGATTTTTCTGTTCTGTTTAGGAATTTTCAGCTTCCTGATCATAGAATTTGGGGGACTCAAAGTTGTCTTTTCATTTTGTACAGTTTCTGTCGCTTTCAATTTAAGTAGTATATCTCCTTTTGATACTTTTCAAGACTTTCTATGTATCAAATTATAATCTGTTCTATGATACTAGAACAATATTCCAGATCCTACCATATAGGCCCCTCTCTATTTTGGAAAGCATTTCATGGTACTATGGGACAATGCCCTAATATTATTAGGAACTCTTTTGTTTCATTGAGAGACTAGCTAAAATCTTCACAAAGAGTGTTAAAATTATATCTGTGATTTTCTCTTTATACTAATGACTCCTTAGATTTGATCTTTGGCCGAGTGTCATTTCTTATATGGCAAAATGTTGGATAGCTGGATAAACTGGAGGTAAAGAATTATTTTATTTTCAGCTCAGCAAGCCCTGGGTTAGAAATCACTTAAATTCTACTTAGAAATTCACGATGTGTATTTTAGCTCCTTTTTCAAAAATCAGTTGTCTATAAACATGTGGATTTACTTTTGTATTCTTTATTCTGTTCCATTGGTCTATGTATCTACTTTTGCTGTTTTGGTTGCTTTAGCTTTGTAGTATATTTTGAAGCTAGGTAGTATTATGCCACTGACTTTGTTCTTTTTGCTCAAAATTCCTTTTGCTATTTGGCATCTTTTGTAGTTCCACACAAATTTAATTTTCTTCTCAATTTCTGTGAAGAATGTCATTAGTATTTTGATAGGGATTGCATTGATTCTATAGATTACTTTGTGTAGTATGGACATTTTATCAATGTTAATTCTTCTGATTCATGAGGATGGGATGTCTTTACGTTTGTTTTTTTGGTTTTTTTTTGAGTTGAAGTCTCACTCTGTATCCCAGACTGGAGTGCAGTGGCATGTTCCTGGCCACTGCAGCCTCAACCTGCTGGACTCAGGTGATCCTTCCGCCTCAGTCTTCCAAGTAGCTGGAACTATAGGCATGCGCCACCACGCCTGGCTAATTTTTAAATTTATTGTAGAGATGAGGTCTCACTAAGTTGCCCAGGCTGGTCTTATTGTACATTTCAAAAGAGTCTGAAAAGAGGATTTTGAATGTTCTTACCACAAATAAATTATAAATGAAATGAATTTTTTAATCACTGTGATTTGAGTATTATATGACATATACATGTATCAATATATTGCAAATATGCCCCATAAATATTGACACTTATTGTGTCAATTAAATAAATTAATAAACTGCCTACTGAAAAAACATTGGAGTTGCTTTTAAGTTTTTTTGAGGGATCCTATACTTTTTCATTATCCATTCAAGAAAGCCACTTGACAGTCTCGACATCAGGAAATCTTCTGATTCGCATCCACAAGTTCGTCTTATAAATTTTTTAATTGTATCTTACTGTGAGAACAATTTGATTCTCAGATGTAGAATATGTAGGTTGAGATTCCTTTTATACAGACTTAAACAGTAATTCTATGAGGAAATTTCTTGCTTGCCGTCTAGCCTTCACAAGCAGCCTGCTTTTTATCCCTCAGTACTGTGATTTTTGCTGGGTCCCAAGGCCCACTTCACAAATACAGTTTCTGTTTCAACTGTATCTTGCTGACTAGCAAAAGACTCCTCAATTAATAGCTTAGGACACTTAAAAATCTCAGAGTTCTGTGGATTGATAGGCTATGGATTGTTTATATCCTTCTCATATGAAAACGTATGTGGCTGCCCTCAACTTTTCCAGATGCTCGTTCCACTGGAGCACCAGGTGTGGCAGTAGGTACCAGCTGGCCTGCAGCACCTGAATGGTGGCCTGACTCTGCAGTCATAATTTCTGGCTTCCCACAGGAGGTAGTTCAGCTAAGGCCGTCGGCCTTTTCTCTCCTTGAACAAGCCATGTGGCTTAAGCTCCTCACTTTGCAACTGAATTCCAAAAGGGGACATTTCAATACATGAAGATGGAATGTACAGATTTCCAAAGGTTCTGATCTGGAAGTTGTATTCATCATGCCCACTGCTTTTTCCTAGTCTAAAGGAGTTCCCGATCCCACCCAGATACATGACAAGTGAAAGTAGTCTCTACCTGTGGATTGGAATAGTGTTAAATATATTCAGCATAGAGTTCACACAACTGGGTCATGACTCAAATATTTAGTCAATAAATACTTTTTTAAACAGTAAACGAATAAAAGAATGAATGCTCTCATACCAGCCAAGGTACATTTCTTCCACATTTTGTCACTTGAAAGAGCACTAATATTTCAAGACATATTTTAATTATCTATTCTGTGGGAAGCCTTTTTAATTCATCTATCAGATAATGGCTTTCTTTTCATTTTAATTAAATTATAATGCTCTTCATGTCCAGTATTGTATTTGAATAATATATTCATTTTTTATCTTCACTAGAACGCAAGTGAGTTGAGAAAAGGACTGTATGTTATCCACATATTTTCACTAAGTGCCTATCCCCATACTTTTTACATTAGTTCTTAATAAATAATTGCTGAATATCTAATGTTTTAAAATTACTGATATTTAACTATGACTTGAATATGCACTTCAAATTTAGTGATGTAATCTTTGTTGATAGGAATATATGTTTTTTAAAATTAAAATTTAATTTTAAATAGTTTAAATTTATAAAAAATTATGAAGTTGGTACAGAGAATTCCAATATAACAAAATTTAGTTGCCCCTGATATTCATTTTTTACATTAGTAGGTTGCATCTATTATAATTAAGAACCAATATTGATATACTGATAATGAAAGCCCATATGTTGTTCAGATAACCCTAGTTCCAGGATCCCGTCTGTCACATCACATCACATTTAGCAGACGTGTTCCTAGGGTTCCACTTGGTTGTGACTTTCTCAGACTGTCTTGTTGTTGATGACCTTCACAATACTGAGCATTGCTTGTCAGGTATTTTGTAGAATGTCTCTCTGTTGAGATTTGTCTGATATTTGTCTCATAATTAGACTGAGGTTTGGAGGAGGAAATGGTACTTTACTATTTTCATCAGGTCATATCAAGGATGCATACTAATAATATGACCCATCACTTGATATTAACTTAGATCGCTTGGGTGAGGTAGTTTTTTTCAGGTTTCTCCATTGTACTCTATGGAAAGAAGTCACTGCACACAGCCCACAATTAAACAGTGGAGAGCTATGCTCCATTGCCTTGAAGTAGAATGTCTACATCAACTGTTTTCAACTGTTCTGTATAGAAACCTATACTCTCCCATGGATGTATTGATTTATTCATTTATGTATATGAATAGAAACTCATGGATGCAGTGCATATTATTTTAATTTTTTTTGTACAAATTGCTCTCACTTTCAGCATTGGGAGTGATTTCATTGAATTTAGGTCTCCTTTTGATGTACCTACATTATTGTAAATTTTTAAATCACTTCTTATATCTGATCTTACAAAATGTTTTAGGTTTGTCTTGTATATTTTCTGCTCCATTTCTAGAATCAGTCATTTCTCCAATAAGATCTGGTTCCTTTTATTGAAGAATGGTATAGAAAACCTGGAGCTTAGTGTTGCTACTAGGTGTCTGTTATTCTTTTTTTTTATTTTTAATTTTTATTATAAAGATGTGGGGTACATGTCAGGGTTAGGAATATAAACATTGATCATGCATGTACCCTTGTTGATGAGGTATGCCCCTCCCTCCCCTAGCAGTTTCCCTCAACTGCCATTGCCAACCCCTTCCCCTGACAGTTTCCCACTACTGCCAATCGCTTTCTTATAGCATTATAATTGTTCTAGGTCCGTTTATGAGTGAGAACATATGGAACTCTGTTCTTTGTTTCTGTGGTAGATCACTGTGTATGATCAACTCCAAATCCATCCAAGTTGCTGGAAAGTCCATATATTTATCCTTCTACCCAACCATGTTGCCCATCGAAGTTGGAATGGATAAAAAAAGTGGTACATATACACCGTGTCTGTTATTCTATGCCCTTTCAAACAACAGAGCAAAATGTATGTATACCAAGTTTTATGCACACAGCTGTATGAATTTCTATGTGTAATCATCTGTATACATAGTAAGCTAACCCTGACCTTTCTGTGGATGTCTCCAACTCTAATCCATTGCCATGAGAATCGTTCTAGCGTCCTCTCTTTGCTTACACATAAACGTCCTCTCTTTACTTCCTCCAACTCCAGCCATGAGAAACCTGGCTCCCACTATCTTCCATCCACTTGCTTAATTGTTCAGTTCCAGTTTACATTATCTAGTGGCTTCCAAATTGCCAACTTGTACCCTGTGTGAAACAATTTTATCAACTAGAATATAGTGCTATGTACAATTTCCTTTACCTTTTGTCTTACAGACACCATTGATTTCCCAAGATACATGGCTCAGCAAACCTTTCTGCCCTCTTCAGTTAACACTTTAAAAAATACATTTAGATTATCGTGTGACGTTCTGCATTCCAGTCTGGGATCCCCAACCTCCTAAATTATTTTTCAAAATTTGTGAACATTAAGGTTTATCTTTGTCCCATGAGGTTCTACAGTCTTTTGATAAATAATCAATACTATATTTTCATTATTACAATACATGACAGAATCGTTTTACAACCCCCAAAAGTTACCTGTCTTTCACCTATTCAACTCCTTTCCTCCCAACCCTTGACAACTAACATTCTATCAGATATTTGAAATAATAATATTTGTAGCATCTCAGACTGGATCCTTTAATGAGTAATATGCATTTAAGTTTCACTTATGGCTCTTTGTAGTTTGCTAACTCATTCTTTTTTGTCACTAAACAATATGATAAAATATTGTTTATCTATTTGCTTACTGAATGATATGCTGATTAAATCCAGTGCTTGACAATTATAAATAAAGCTTCTATAAACATTTGCATGTTTGCAAGTTTCTGTGTGACCATAGGTTTCAAATCTGTGGGATAAATCCCTAGAAAACAATTGCGTGATCATATAATAAGACTGTTTCACTTTGAAAGAAACTGCAAAATTGGGGAGGCATAATTTTAATATTTTAACAATAAGTAATTTTACCACAAAGATAGTAGAAATATATGTTATCAATATAATACAAATTTTAAATAAATCAGATCAATACAGAGAAAATAAAAATCATCCATAATTTATCATAAATATATAATCACACAATTTTATTAAATATTATTTTTATATACACCTTTAACTTTTTCCTAAAAAGTTAAGTGCATTTTTGTACTTTAAATTTTGTTTTCACTTATGTAACGCTAATACTTTTCACTAATAACAGTTGAGGAAATCCACATCTTATCAGAACTAAAATTTAGAGCTGGAGTCAACTCTTCAGTTTAGTCTGAAGTACTCAGTAACTTTTTAGAAAATGAGTAAGATTTTTGTCTTTAGCTCTTGAAAATGTTTGATATGTTAACACTTAAAAATGTCTATTTATAAAATTTCAATAAAATCATGTCAATGTATAACTATAAATTTCCTTAAATATTAATTAAATTTTCACATTTGATATCATTTTAATATGATTTATAGTTTCCTGTATTAAAGATTTGTTTTACAATTCTTATCAAAGTTCTATGGTGTAATTTTTTTTGTAAAAGTCTATGTATTTTGATATTTGGGGGAGGTTAAATTGTAGGGTGTGAGATAGCTAAAAAAATCATGAAGACCACATAAATAAATACAAAAAATTAAAATAGGGAGTGCTTAATTTTTTTTATAATCTATATTTTTTATTATGATATTGTGGGGTACAGTTAAGGGTTAGATATACATATATGCTTCGTTTAGGCACACTTGTTGATAAGAGGTGTCTCCCTGTTCTCAGACAGATATTTACTACCATTAATCCCATCTCCCTCTCCCTCCCCCACATAGTTTCCCACTACTGTCAGTCATTTTCTTATAGTATTACATTCGAAGTTCAAGGTCCACTATATGAGTGAGAACATGTGATACTTTGTTTCTGTGAGAGGTCGCTCAGTATTATAGACTCTAGTTCCATCCAGGTTGCTCCGAAATTCATGATTTTGCTCTTTTTTATGGCTGTGTAGTATTCCATCATGTATATATGCCACAATTTTTTAATCCACTCCTCTTTTGATGGACAGCATGCTTGATTCCAGGTTCTTGCTATTGTGAACAATGCTGTGATAAGCATACATGTACAGGTATCTTTTTTATAGAGTGATTTGTGTGCTTCAGGGTATATTCCCAGTAGGGGGATTGTAGGGTCATATGGGAGGTTGATATTTAGAGCTTTTAGGAATCGCCACACTGCTTTCCACAGAGGTCGCACTAGTTTACACTCCCACCAACAGTGTAGAAGTGTTCCCTTTTTGCCACACCCTCTCCACCAGCTGCTATTTTTTGAGTTATTGATAATTGCCATTCTGACTGAAGTTAGGTGGTATCTCAATGTGGTTTGATTTGCATCTCCCTGATGATTATTAGTGAGGTTGAACATTTCTTCATGTGTCTGTTGACTGCTCGGATGTCTTCCTTTGAGAAGTGTCTGTTCATATCTTTTGCCCATTTTATATGGGGTTGTTTGTTTTTTTCTTTTCAGCACATTTGAATTCCTTGTAGATACAAGATGTTAAGCTGTGGTCAGACCTAGAGTTGTTAAACACCTTTTCCTAGTCTGTAGGTGATCTCCCTGCTCTCTTGATGGTTTCTTTGGCTTTGCAGAAGCTTGTCAGTTTACTGAGGTCTCACTTGTCTATCTTCTCTCTTATGGCCTGTGGGTTTCGGGTTTTGTTCAGGAATTGGATGCCAGTTCTAATTTCCATGAGGGTATGTCTTACATTTTCTAAGGTTCTTATGGTTTGAAGTTTTACGTTTAGGTCTCTGATCCATTTGGAGTTAATTTTTGTGTATGGGGATAGATAGGAGTCCTGTTTCAAACTTCTGCATGTGGTCAGCCAGTTTTCCCAGCACCATTTACTGAATAGGTTCTCCTCTCCCCAGTGGCAGGTGATGGAGGCTTTGTGGAAGATGAGTTGGTTGAGAAATTGAGGTTTTGCTTCTGGAATCTCAAACCTATTCCATTGATCTATATACCTGTTCCTATACCAATACCAAGCTGTTTTGAAGATTGTAGCTTTATAGTAATGTTTGAAGCCCGGTAATGTGATACCACCTGCTTTGTTTTTTTTTTTGCTGAGGATTGTTCTGGCTATTCTTGGTCGTTTGTGTTTCCATATGAATTCCTGTATTGTTTTTTCTAGGTCTGAGAAGAATATTGCTGGTAATTTTATGGGTATTGCATTGAATCTGCAGATTGCCTTAGGTAAGATGGACATCTTCACAATGTTTATTCTTCCAATCCAGGAGCATGGGATATCTTTCCACTTGTTTGTGTCATCCTTGATCTCCTTGAGCCGTGTTCTGTAGTTTTCATTGCAAAGGTCTTTCACATCTCTGGTTAGGAAGATGCCAAGGCACTTCACCTTCTCTGTGGCTATTGTGAATGGAACCATGGTCTCTCCCTGGGTTTCTGTTTGCCCACCATTGGTGCAAAGAAATGCAATTGTCCTTTGCATATTCATTCCATATCCCGAGACTTTGTCAAAGGCCTCCACCAGTGCAAGGAGGTTTTTGACAGACTCTCCCGGGCCCTCAAGGTAAACAACCATGTCATCTGCAAAGAGAGACAACTTGACTTCTTGTTTTCCTATTTGGATACCCCTGATTGCCTTCTCTTCTCTGATTGCTCTAGCCAGGACTTCCAATACTATATTGAACAGGAGGGGTGAGAGTGGGCATCCTTGTCTTGTTCCAGTTTTCAGAGGAAATGGTTTCAGTTTTTGTCCATTTAGGAGTATGCTGGCTGTGAGTTTTTTGTAGATGCCTTTTACTATTTTGAGGTATGTTCCCCGTATGCTTAGATGTTTGAGGGTTTTTATCAAGAAGTGGTGCTGGATTTTATCAAAAGCTCTTTCTGCATCTAATGATATAATCATGTGGTTTTTGTTTTGACATCTGTTGATGTATTTAATTTCATTTATGGTTTTACGAATATTGAACCAGTCTTGCATCCCAGGTATGAAGCCCACTTGGTCATGATGGATGATTTTTGAGATGTGTTGTTGAATCCGGTTTGCTAGGATCTTGTTGAGAATTTTAGCATCTATGTTCATCAAAGATATTGGCCTAGCCGGGCTCGGTGGCTCAGCCTGTAATCCCGCGCCTTTGGGAGGCTGAGGTGAGTGGATGGCCTGAGAC